>NW_009196954.1:0-13903 GCF_000690835.1 Fulmarus glacialis | reverse complement strand
CTGCTAAACCAACCCACTCTCTCAAGCCTGTAGGGAACTGGATGAACACCATAACCTTATAACATCCCCTTCTCTCTAGTATGTCCATATTTCATGTCCAGCAAACTATTTGCTAGAAAGCCAGGGAAATGGCAAGCTTAGATTGCATTTTGCCATACTATCAAATAATTCACAGTGAACCGGAAGCCATTCAGGGAAGATGAAAATAAGACCAGAAAGATAAATCACATACAATCATGTAAGCATGTCACAGACAATCTTAGGTGAGGGAGAAGGGAGAAGAAGAACTATCCTCAGAATTGGATGCAAAAAAAGGCAATAAATGAAGAAGAATTATTAGGTTTTGTTTTATAAAGTGGAATTGCAAAAAAAGAAAAAGAATACTTCTAACTTACTACATCTAAAAAATGGAAACCAGCCACAGATTATGAAAGGGTTGAAAAATCTCCCTCAACAGTGGACTATAGACCTTTTGAGTTTTGGCGATTTTTTTCCCCACTGTATTTTCCTTTCCATTTCCTTTTTTTTCTACTTTGTGTATTGATCCCAGCCTCACAAACTCAAGGCATTTAAAGAGTATTTGAAATCAAAGGAGTATTCACATGTATATGTGTGTGTTGACAAGAGCTCAAAGAACGGGGGAAGAAGGCAGGGTAGGTTGCAAGCCTCTGAAGTCAGAAATTTACCTTCTGATCTATCTGTAGAGACTACCTTAGTTTGGGAGACTGGAAGAATAATTGTGAATAGTTTGAAGGAAAGATTTCAAATGTAAAAATGTGTCATTTGCCTCAGAGTGAGGCTTACACTCAGGGGAACCGGGTAGCAGTCTGTAAATGTGCAAAGTGAATAGACCCCAAGGACAGAATACAATTACTTAGGAGGTAATGAGATGAGATTAAGAAGGGAATATTTAGACAGAATGCCAGGAAAAGCTTGAGCTACTTTGAAGTGTTGAATAGTCTTGTGAGGGAAATGTGAAAGCACAATTACTTGAGACATTTAAAACTGTAAGTACGCTCACATTTGCTGCAGGGAACATATCTCCCCTTGCAGGGAGATAGACTGAGTGATGCAGCCAGGTTTCTACCCTTATTTTTTTCTTCCACGATCCAGAGCACACTGCAATTCAGACGCGCACATGCTGTAATAACAAGTAACACAAAGGACACTGCAGTGGTGAGCACTGTGAGGCAGGTAGTGAGTGGGTTTCTACAAGCATTAGAGAATTTTTGCCTACTGTATCACCTCGTTGCAAAGAGTAATGGGTTGTCTCAGAGCAAATACTGCATTATTTGTGTACATGTATATCACCTTCCTGAATGCTTATGGCTATCATCAGTAGCACCAACTAGCACTGGGAAGCGGTACCTCTATGCTTGGCGTCTTAGCAGTAGTGTCATGCTGCCCCTGGAAAAGAAAGAAGAAAAGATACCTCTAGGGCTGGGGCACCACTCTCTGCTCCCAACTGTAGTTCCAATGAGCCTGCAGCAGTGCAAAAGGGGGCGGAGGGAGCTGATTATTTTGATTCTTTCCCAGTCTGAGGATTAGCTCTATCTCAATCCTATCTGCCACCAACCCAATCCAGTCTGCCAATCTCAGCAGCCGCCAAACTTTCTGCTGGTCTGCCATGAGTCCAAAGGAGTCTTAGAAAGTGGATCTGTGATGTTCCTTGCTAATGGAGGTTGCGGATGCAAAAAGTTGACATAGAGCCAGGGAGAGACTGGACAAGTACTCAGAGCAGAAGCCTGTTGAGGATTACTAAATAGAGAAACCAAGCTCAGGAAATTCCTAACCTGGAGATAGTCAGAGGTTGGAGAGCAGTTTGGGAATGTTCCATGTACATTTGCTTTGCTCTTACTCTTCCCTGGGTAGCTGCTGATGGTTTCTGCTGGAGACTGTGGGCTAGATGGACCCTTGTTCTGAAACAGTGTGTCTGTTGATATACTTTCATGTTCTAAACTTTTCCAGAAGCCAGAGGAAAGGCTGCCTGACTGCAGTTCCCTTTTGCTTAGAATTTTTGTAGCATAGTGGTCAGGGAATTAGAATAAATAGGGTGGCTCTGTATCTCTAAATTATTTCTGTATTTTACACTATCTAAAAGGCATTGGGAATTTAACTGACAAAATACGTTTTTATCCTCTATTTTGCTTTTCTTCTTTTGTTATTTTAAAAACAAATGGCCACACACATTTTATTAGCATTGTCCTATTTGTTGAGGAATAATGCATGCCTAATGTTACTAAGGGGAGTATTCCTCCCCCTGACTTTCAGTAAGAGGCAGTAAATCCTCTGTATAGTGAAAGAAGAGGGGAAGACACCTGCAAAGGGCAGTTGAGAACAGGAGTGGGATTGGCTAATCCTTTTTTTAGCATTTGGCATTTGCTTTATATAGCATTTGTTGAAAGAGTTTGAAATAAACAATAGCAATGACAAATGGTGGTTATTTTAACACATTTTATGAAGCTAATGACTAAGAGGTCATTTGATATAGGTTATATTATTAGCTAATATCTTTTTCTATCGTGGATATGTCATTGCCATCAGCTTCTAACATTTTAACTGGTTACATGGAATTGAAATAACCCAGAAAAATTTACTTGCTTTTTGCCTTAAAAAGAATGTTGGTGTGGCCAACTTTGGAAGAAGAGTAGGTTCTTCCACCTTCACTAAAAATATTGATTGAAATGATCATTAATGTAGAAAGATGTACTCCAGGAGGGCACCTCATGCAAATACAGGTGCTAATGGGCATTCGGTCAGTGGGACCAGATTAGAGCTAGTACAAAATGCCTCCATGAAACACAGGAAGGGTAAATGTTGGGTCTTCAACCCAACTGGTTTGCTCTACAGATTCCTTCCTGCTGCACACTGTTTGCTAAATATAAAGACTGCCGGTGTACACTGGTACTGCCTTCCTGCCTCTCCAGCCTTCCCAAGAAAAAAAAAGGTATACAGACAGATGGAGCAAACAAGGCCAACATGGTGCCAGAATATAACCAAAGTGCAGACTGGTGGCTGTGGAACTCACTTAGCCTGGTGTAGATACAGCCACCAGAGTCACTCGAGTGGAAGTTACTTTAGGACTAAAGTACTACTCACTTGTATCAAAGAGCTGGAATTTGGCTGTCAGTATTTTTTCTTACCTATGATGCTGTGGTTCTTCCAAATTTGCCCATAGTTTTATATCGTTTTATGCACACTATTCATTGTCCTTAGCCAAAATGTGGCAGAAAAAGACTAGAGTGAACTTCACATCATGGTGATTTAGGCTGCAGAATAAGTTCACTGCAGGGCAGGCACACATTGCAACACACATCTATTAGGGCTTTCCAGGTTTTTCTCAATACCATCTTAAACAATTTCAAGGTCTTGGAGAAACGTGAGAATGACTTTGGAAAAAAAAAATTTTGACTGTAACAGTACCAAGCTGATTATATGGCTCATTGAGTAACTTGGCCCTGTTAGGAAACATTGATTTCCCTCCCCCCCTTCCCACACCCTTCAATCTGCGACATGCAATTGCAAGACAATTTAGAACAGTTCAGCTATTTCAATGCAGTACAGCAACTGTTTAATTTCATACATTTTACGACTCTAGGTAAGGAGAGCCATTTCAAAGCAGTATTTAACCTAGAGGCTCTGTAAAAAAGGCTGGGATTTCAGTAAATACAGTGTGTGTGTTGTGTCTGGGGCTGAGGCTGACATCAAGCCAGATCATTCTTTTCAGCTGTTGCTAGTATGTTCTTCTAGTGTGGGCCTGATTCTACAAGGGCTTTTCAAGCTGAATTACATAGTTCCCACTCAGGGAGTTTCCACTGAAGTCCCCATGGCACTCAATGTGATCTAATATTTCTGATGAGGAGCAGAAATTGCAAAATATTGTCATCTGTAAGCAACAGGTTAGAACTGTTTTAATATTTGTCAGATAAGAAAAGATTGCCGTTGCAGAGCCCTTGAGGAGTATAGATCAATTCTGTATCACAGGTAGGCACACCAAGCTCTCTCCGAACAACTAAAGGGCTGATTTACTCTGCTGGAAAGACATACTGATGCAGTTATACTGCTTCCTCTGCTGTTTTCTGAACACATTCCCTTCAGTATCTCAGTTAGAGCTTCACCTTGCAATGCAGATAGTCCCAGAGTGAGCATCTGAATCTCACTCCAAGGAAACGAAACACCAGCTGGTTTCTGAGGAGCTCTCTCCTTTGCCCCCAGCTCTCTCCTTTGCCCCTCTCACTCTTTTCAGAACGTAAATTTCAGAGACCCCCCCAGCTCCTCTCACACCCCCTCCAAGCAAGAGGTAGTTTGCACAGTGGCAGGTTTGGAGTTATACAGATGCAGGTTGTCCAACCAAAACTACATGGGTGTGTGGCTGGTGACCATGGGGGTGCTCACTGTGCTGCATGCCAGAAACTGCAAATTCTGTCCTCCTTTCCCACTCCGACACTAATTTGAGTCTCTCTTCTCAGCCAGATGACAGCTTTAATGAAATTCATAAGAATCTAGCACACTAGAGACTTCTCTGTGTTGGTCAAGTGTGGCTGAAATCAATCTATGAGTTCAAATGACCTTATACAGCCAGGCTCTCAGGTGAACAACAGACAGACAGGCAATATAATTCTCTGCTAAAACTTGTTTCCTTTGGAAATCAAGCTGAAAAACAGACTGTCTTGGGGTGGGGGGGAAGGCATGTTTTCATTTGGCTTTGTTTTAAATAAATAGAGGGAATTGGTTTAGAAGAAAAATATGGAACAGCTTCTAGACAAGAACAATTGAGAAGACAAGAACAATTTCAGCCAGCAAAAGAGATGACTTTAAGAGGGATGTGATAAAGACCTACCCATTCATACAGCCGTTACCCTGTTATTGTTGGTTGAGCCTGTCTTTGCTCATAGTACAATGACTTTTAATTTACCGGTCAATCAATTAAAAATTTCCAGGGAATGTTTGAAGGAGCCAATGAGCTGAACCCTTCTAGCCCAGGGAAAATTAAAAACAAAAACAAAAACAAAAGGAGAAAATGGGGAACACACTCAGCCATAGAGTTAACCACTTAGTAGTTATCTGCATACCCCGTTTTTCTTCTGCCACCTTAGTGCTGCCAAATCTCACGCTTCAATTTTCACAGACCAGTGCCCTGCCAAAGAGAGAAGAGAAAAAGAATGAGGGAGAATAAGGGAAATGGTATAACATCTAGGCTATACAAAATAGGGATGAAAAGAACCGCATTGCACAGGAGAAGGAGGTAAAAAATTTCCTGGTTCCTTTCAAGAAGGTCAGTGGTATGAGAGGTTATAGAAAACAGGGAAATGGGGAGAACAGTATGGAACCTACAATGGAAGAAAAGGGAAGAAAGAAAAGTAGGGGAAAAATGGCTCAGGTGTGTAGGATAAGAAGAGGTTTTGCAAGAAATTCCTAAACACCTCAGGACTGTACAGCAACACTAGGGAAAAATGAATCTGGAAGAAGCCCATGATGTACACTGAGCCTAGGAAAGCAACAAAGTGTTTATTTACAACAAAATTTATTCAGCTTGTAAAACCCAGACCAAACAAGCTATCTGCATGCTACCTGCACACTCTCTGCCTGCCATCTGCACGCTGCATGTAGCACTGACAGCCCTGGCAGAAAGTCAGGTGTGTCTCAGAGGAATTTGGTTCTTCCTGGAAACTCCTCCTGGGGCTACGGGTGAGAGTGGTTTGTGATTTTCTGGGCAGGAATATATCGATCTTCTCTCTGATTGCTGAGAACTGTTATAATTTGAAATTGGATTCTTTAGGAATGATTCGACCTCTCTGAGGAACAAGCCAAAATTGATCCCCTTAGCATGGCCGTGGTCTGTACCATAGAGGAGTAAACAAGGCTCCATCCATGCCCAGCATTTCCTATGCTCTGAGGACCCTGTCCACCTCTGAGCGTGCCTCCATTGGGTACTCAGTGCACAATTTGTATTAGGTTTATGGATTATTCCTGCTTCTGTTACACAGGTGCTGCTATGCACAGCCAAGGAGCAACCTTATCCATCTTGCAGTTGTAACTGCCCAGGCAATTTATATAATCATAAAATCATAGAACCATAGAATCATAGAATAGTTTGGGTGGAAGGGACCTTTAAAGGTTATCTAGTCCAAACCCCCTGCCATGGGCAGGGACATCTTCAACTAGATCAGGTTGCTCAGAGCCCCAACCTGACCTTGAATGTTTCCAGGGATGGGGCATCTACCATCTCTCTGGGCAACCTGTTCCGGTGTTTCACTACCCTCATCGTAAAAATTTTTTCCTTATGTCTAGTCTAAATCTACCCTCTTTTAGTTTAAAACCATTACCCCTTGTCCTATTGCAACAGGCCCTACTAAAAAATCTGTCCCCATCTTACGTATAAGCCCTCTTTAAGTACTGAAAGGCTGCAATAAGGTCTCCCCGGAGCCTTCTCTTCTCCAGGCTGAACAACCCCAACTCTCTCAGTCTTTCCTCATAGGAGAGGTGTTCTATCCCCGTGATCATTTTTGTGGCCCTCCTCTGGACCTGCTCCAACAAGTCCATGTCTTTCCTGTGCTGAGGGCTCCAGAGCTGGACGCAGGACTCCAGGTGGGGTCTCACCAGAGCAGAGTAGAGGGGCAGAATCACCTCCCTCGACCTGCTGGCCACCCTTCTTTTGATGCAGCCCGGGATACGGTTGGCCTTCTAGGCTGCAAGCACACATTGTCCAGCTTTTCATCCACCAGTACCCCCAAGTCCTTCTCGGCAGGGCTGCTCTCAATCCCTTCATCCCCCCGCCAGTATTGATACCGGGGGTTGCCCCAACCCAGGTGCAGGACCTTGCAAAGAGACCTTATGAGAGACTTATTTCATTCCCAGCATGATTTACTCCGAATTTCAGCAAGCGAGGATGACTGAGTAATCAACCACACAGAGTTGCTTCAGACATACCACTTCTGACTGGGAGCTGCTGATACTTTTTTGAGGTAACTTAAGACAAATCCAGGAAATTATTAGACATGAGGCCTCCACGGGACACTTGGGTATGACTGGGAGTGGTACTGGTAACTCAAACAAGCAGTGTTTTTTCCCAGTGTAAGAGTTCTCAAGCTCAAAATTACATAGCACAATGCCTTTTTTTTGGAGACAGAAAACAGTACCCTTACACTTTGCCATCGGTGTAACTGTGGGAAAGGAAGGTGTTGGGGCTGGTACCCCAGTCCTCTGCTGTGTTTCTGGCTTGCTGTGGACATTTGTGACCGGCAGGAGATGGGGAAGCCTTGGGACTGCTTTCCACCAGCACATGTGGAGAGGGCTGTCCGGTGGCCACAGTGGGAAGCTGTGACTTAGCTTCTGCAGTCTGCACCATTCGCAAGACATAGAGCCATACAATCAACGTCTGTAAGACTGTCTGAAGAAATTATGCTTTAAAAATCTGCTTTTATGTTCTCTGAACGGTTGAAGGGCTAACCAAACTTCTCTGAACCTTTAATCACTTGAGCTCAGTCAACTAAAACAATGACATTGCCCAGTAGCACAGCCATCTTTGGTTTATGGTCTGCAAACTTCCAAGGGTCCATGGGCTACTTCTGAAGGGTCAGTGAAAGTTAACAAAGAAAAGGCATCTTTTGCTTTACAAGCATATTTACTTCCACTGGAAATTTTTTAGGTGACCACAAGTGGAAAAAGGGTTGAAAAACAACTTTGTATCACATTCTTTAAGACCTCAAAACTATTAACATGTTATCAGTGTTTCTTCACTGCAGGCTGCTTGAACCCTAATCTTCCCGACCATAAAACAAAAAAGAAGCTGTATCATCTCAGTGACTCAATGCTGAGTTATTATAATCCTGATAAGAATATCAATGAAGGTATTAGTAATTTTTCAGATCTTTGTCACCACATTGTCTGATTTCTCAGCAAATATTTTCATTTCTAGAAGAAATACAAGGCAGTAAGCTTAACAGAACAGCTTATTTCGTATCATGACAAATCCTTTTCTCTAAGTCAAGATTTAAAACATAATTAATGTTTGGGGTTTTTTTAACGGACTGTATGAAATGAGACTAGAAAAGACCACATCATAGGACCTATAAAATGAAGCTCTTTGGCTGTTTACCCTATGCAGATTTCAGTCTCCTTCATGCGCAGAGTGTGCGTGTGCGTGCGTATGTGTGTGCACGAACACATGGAGAGCAACTAGCACAGACCAGCTCTAGCTGTGAGGATTTTAGTCTCCAACCTCTTGGGGCTACAGTTGTAGAAGTGATAAGTCAAAAACCAAACAATAGAACAAAGGTGAGAGAGGCATAAAAACCATGTGATTCTTTTCTTTTATTTCATGGGTACCACCTGAGGCCACTCATCACTTAATCATATTAGCTAGCTGATGTTTTTCAGATACCTTGGTTGAAGCAGGGCTTGGAAGACTGGAGTGAAGACAGGGTAGTGGTCAGCGATGTCAGTTTTTAGAAGGTTGTTCCTCAACTAAGGAACACCACAGGCATGAGGCAGGGACAACATATGTTTACTATTATACATAATACTTCAGTTTATTCAGGCTGCAACAGTGTTGAAAACAAACCTGATATTTTCCATATGCAGATGAAGACATAGTCTCTTTTCCTGAGAGCTTATGGCCTAGGAGAAGACTTAGTGGAAGGAGAGCCACAAGTCCTGGCTAACTGAACTCGAAACTTCAGTCAACACCTCTCCATGGCAGACCTTCACGTTCCCCCTGGAGCAAAGGTGCCGTTGCACCCATACCCCTGCTTTCCCCTGCTCCTGACCCTGTGTGCCAAAGCTTGGCCTTGCCAGCCAGCCGTGGCTGAAACATGGGTCTACAAATGCCGTGTGGCAGCTTTCAGGTGTGTCTCTGGGGGGGACCAGACATCAGGAGCCCTGCTGGAAGGCTGTCCTGTCCCTCTCTGTGGTGCTGCATGCCTTCTTCTTTCTGCATGTACTGGTGCTTAAGGTGCGCCCGATGCCGGGACCGATGGCTGCTTCTCATGTCCGGGCAGAGGAGTTTTCCAAGGCGTGTCAACTGGAGTTTTACCCTGCATTTTTCTTAAATGAAAAAGCTCTGGCAGTACCAAATAATAATTGTGAAATAAATTATTCATGGTGTTTTTTCCCCTACACTTGATTGTTGAAATATTTTTTCACAAATAGATTTTTTTTTTTAATGTGACCAGCTCTGATTAGGAAAACCTTTTCTTAGTTCTTCAGCTGCTCAGCTCCTAACCTCTTACAGATTTTCCTTTCTGAAGCCCATTCCTTCCCCCCATCGTCTAGCGATTCCTTACTGTTATTTTGCGTGTGTCAATTAGACCTGATGCTGTGATGAAAAGAACAAGAAGAAACAGATACATTTATTTTAATATTTCAGAACCAAAGACATGGGAGAGGCAGCTTCGTTTTTCAGTATCAGGACACCAAGTCCCACTGTTCTGACTCAGAAACCCTTTGAGCAGGGGAAGTTTGAAGAGCCTTTAGGATAGGAGCCCTCCCACACTGCTTGCACAGATACACATCTGATCTTACCTTTCATCTGAAAAGATCTCCAAGGCAAAAGGAAACAGAAACATGGTTTCATAGTTAAAGCAGTAACACATTACAAGCTGAAATGCAGTCTGATCCCACTAGAGGGTGGTCTGGTCACCTTCATGTTACAGCTGAGGTGTGCAGGCAAAGAAAGCCCGTGTCCCCTTTATTTAGACTGAGCAACATCAAAGTATTCCTGTTCTGAGTTTTTCCAAGTGCCTCATGTCCCATCATCAACATTGAACCTTGCCCTCTCATTTAAAAAAATAAACATATTGTATCTTTCACTGAAGATCTGACACTCTACAAATATTAGCACGCTCTGAAGTCTTCTACCAATGCTACAACTGTATATATATGAAACAGCAAAATGAGGCTCACTGTTAAAGAGGAACGCACTTTCTTTGATACCGCTTTGAATTCTTTAAAATCTATTTATGTGGTTGATATTTTCTTCGCATCATTTTCACAGGAAGCTGGATTATTACAACTAAAACGAGGCAAATTCTTTCTTATGAGCTACCCTGTGCTTTGACTGCCTTTACAGTGAACCAGAAAGGGCTGTACCACAAGAGGTGAACTGGAGGCTCTTCCATCAGGTTTGGGAGAGCTGGCAGTTAATCTCAGCCAGCTCTTGCACCAGCTGCACGAGATTCACCAAAAACACCTTCCTCTGCCAAGCCGTCCCTCTCCCTGGGGAGCCATGTCACCTTCCCAGCACAGCCTGTTCATTTCCCTCTCTCTCCTCCTTCAGCGGCTCAGACTCAAGCACATACATCCCCATCTCCATGTTTCATGGCCCAACCTTCAAAACTCCTTGTCTTGTTCCTCCATCTGAGATGCACATTATGATCACAAAGAAAAAGTAATTTCAACCTGCTTTCTGGTTCATGTCACTTCTGATGATCAGAAATCTTTTAGGACCCTTGCAAGGAAAATAAAGGTACAGCCTTACATCATGGAACAAAGCTGCAGCAAGTGTCAACCCGAACACCATAAGGTTCAATCTGAATTTCAGAGAGATTTCAGAGAATTTCATCCAACATCTTGGCTCCTACTTCAATGTCTACCCACATGGGAATCCTCACTTTTACTTTCATGAGAGTGGGAGCAAAGACACAACACCATAAGGGATAAACTCTGTTTGTGTACCTGTGCAAAACTTTCTGTTAGTGGGTTTTGTCCAAAAATGAATTAGGCATTGGATCATGTTCCTCTGATCAGGTTTCTCTTTATTACCTCATTTTCCTAAGTGTTGTTTTCAGACTTAGTAATGGATAAATGAAAGACTTTATCTCAAAAATATGTGGTTGCAGGCGTTTTCAGCCACAAAAACTGGCCATGACTAAGGATGTTCCAACATGGATGCAAGCTTACTGGAAAAATGTGAAGGTTCTGTGAGCAAAGCAGGGCACCGTTCACCATTAAATTAAAATATATATACTCATATTTTGAATGATACAGAAACAAATGTAAGTAGATGGGGGAAAACATGCTTAATTTGCATGAGTTCACGTTCTCATCCATTTTAGGAGACTTTATTTGCCTATTTGGTTTTGTCTGTTTCACATAGTTCAGACAGCAAAAATGTTAAAAGATTAAAGAATTCATTATTAACTTCATGGCATTTGAATCATGTCCACAGATATGACCCAGCTGCCAATGGTAATCAAGAGTACCTTCAGCTGTGAGTTTGGATGCAAACCACAACAAAACAGGAGGCTCTGTTTTGATGCAATAAAAAGAATTATTACATCATTCATCTGGTCTGTATAAACACAACTCGGCAAAGAAATAAACTCCTTTCTCTTCAGAAATTCTTTATACTTCAATGTCTTGAGAGTTATATAGGATGTGGCATATTGTTTGGCTCCTGTAGTAGGGAAGGCAGTGATATAGGTGGGAAGTGTGACACCCAGGTCTCATGAAAAGCTTTTGCCTCCCTGTGTTCCTTTTTGGTAGCAGCAAAGTTTTGCATGGGTAGTGTTGTCTCTAGTAAGTAAGTGTTATATACTTAATTATTAGGATACATAAGTAGAGCTGTCCTCCATAATTGGTTCCAACATCTGGATACCACTGTTAAATAGGTTTGGGGAGGAACATGTGGTCCTCATTTAAAACACTGCAAACACTATCATGATGTAGACTGTGAAATTTTAAGTAAGACTACTGCTGCTTTGATTATACCCTGAGATAAAAAATAAAAGTGAACAGCAGTCTAAATGATGTAAAACTGCAAGAACACCAGCATCCTTTAGCAAGCATCTCTACAGCAGATAAGACAGCAGCTTTTCTTTTATAACAGAACTTATCAAAGTATGGAACTGATGTCTTTGTTTTCTGTTTCCCACGTGAAGTTATAACAGGAGGGAAGGGAAGGGAAAGGAAGGGAAAGGAAGGGAAGGGAAGGGAAGGGAAGGGAAGGGAAGGGAAGGGAAGGGAAGGGAAGGGAAGGGAAGGGAAGCAATCCAGATCTGGTCATTGTGCTACTGAATTGGAAAAATACTAACAGATAATATAGCATGGTGAGGAGAGGAGAGGAGAGGAGAGGAGAGGAGAGGAGAGGAAAAAAAATCACAAATAAATTCCAAATGTAGCTAAAATTAGCAAGGCTGTCCTTTGAATGCTGTGTTTCAGAATCCAGGCTCTGCATTGCCATTCTTCTGTAACCCCAATTAATTTGGTATTGACTTGTTTTTTCATTTAATTAAAGTATAATCAAATGGCAGTGGTCTGTCTCTGAAAAACAGATGAAAAGGTTCTGGTAAGAATCTCTAGGTTAATCCAGCTGCTTAAAATGTGTGTTGTATTTGACCATTTGCCAAAAGAGTCTGTGAATACATGAGCCAGCTGGCACAGGGAGGGCTGGTGGGAACCTGTCAGCTGTTTAGGACAATGGCTGAAGCTTTTTTAACCAAATCAGTTTTTAAAATACCTAAAAATGAGACACCCTACGTTGGCAGCTCAGGAATTATGGCAGCAATGAAATCCTAAGGATTTTTTTCCTCTTAAAATATGAGGTTTGACTCATATTCTGTGAACCTCTGAACCAAGCCGTTTATTTAGATTACTGTTAAATGTCTGGCAAAGAGACACGATGCATCAAAGCCTTATTTTTACAATGATGGAGCCCAAGTTTGCTATTTTGACAAATATGGCTATTCAGAAGGAAATAACTATGTTAATGTGCTGAACGGAGTTGCATCACCAGTTGCTCTTTAGACCAGTCAGGACTCCAACCTTGGGTCCAGCTTTCAGGGCATCACCCCTCACTCCACAGGACCTCAGGAGGATGCGCAGGTGCTCGTTTTGCCAAACTGAGAGCCACAAGCACACCCTGGTGAGCAGTCACTCCTATGCACCCTGCCGTTGGCTCCAGCTGTGCTTCTCATGGGAATAACTGCTTATCAGCCTAAGCGAGAGCTTCACGAGCAAACCTTTAATGCACTGTTTCCCACTAAGTATTTTAGACAGAAAAATTAGCCAATAACCCTGGCATTTAAAAACCTCTTTTGCTCCCTGTGTTTTCACTGTTGAATGAAACAAAATGATTACAGACAGGAGTGATTTCTGGAGCGCGGAGGCAGCAGTGAATAGCCGAATAGCTCTTTAAAAGCCGGGCTGGGTGCGTGCGTGTGGAGGCCAGGGCGTCTGCACGCCAGGTGTCGATATGAAACTTGCCATGCTAACAAGAGCCTTGCAACAGGCTGTTACTTTGATTTTTTCCACCTGGTGCTTGCTGCAGCAACATGTCTGCCTCACCATGTGAGTTATCTGAGAAGCTGTCAAAAGGCAGGGAAGATATGGGAAGTTTTGAAAAACCTGGCTGAGCCTGCCTTCTCAACAGTAACACTTTATGACACTTTTATTTTCAGTCCCAAACTTCAGATGCTTCATTTTCTTTCCACTGAGGGAGACAAGCTAACAACGAAAACCCTCCAGCCCCCAGAGATGCTCCGGCTGTGTGCTCCGTGGGGTGTCCTGGTGCTCTGTCCAGGGCTTCTCCTCAGCTTCCAGGCTCCTGCCCACAAGTACAGAATGACCTTTCTGTTTGTGCAGAAAAAGAACAATGTAAAATGTAAATATCTCCATAAGCATTTGGAAGATGAGAAAAAGCAGATCTCCTTAATCCATTTCTGAAAGCTTCAGGTGTGTATCTGAACCACTCCATACCCACCGCTTTTGCTGAGCTGTGGCCTTTGGTGTTCCCAGAAAACAGGAAAACCTGAAGTGCAAATACTAGGTAGGGAATTGACATGAAGAGGACAATCCTGAAACCCCAAAGGCAATGAAGGAAAGCTGGGAAAAGCCAGAAGTTGCATTTCAGCATCTTTTGTACTTGCAGAAGGACTTGCTCAGTTTTGGGGCCGGTCCTGTTCAA
>NW_009196953.1:5871-7903 GCF_000690835.1 Fulmarus glacialis | reverse complement strand
TTATTTCAGTTATTAAACTGTTCTTATCTACGCCCATGAGTTTTCTCACTTTTACTCTCCTGATTCTCTCCCCCATCCCAGCAGAGGTGGGGGGAATGAGCGAGCGGCTGTGTGGTGTTTAGTTGCTGGGTAGGGGTAAAACATGACACCATCCCTGGCGGTATTTGAAAGACGTGTAGACATGGTGCTTAGGGACACGGTTTAGTGGTGGACTTGACAGTGTTAGGTTAATGGTTGGACTCGATCTTAAGGGTCTTTGTGAACCTAAATAATTCTATTATTCTATATCCTGGAAGCAGAAGTAATACAGAACTGAGTGAGATTACAGCGATATGCTTATTAACGATTTATGTAAGAAACATCTGTCTTCGGTATGTATGACTCTACAGATCCACAGCAACATACTCAGTAACTCCCATTTTACAACGCTAATTAGGCCTTACACCTTTTTGTGAATATTGTCTCTGGTTTAGAGATGGAAGAAACTGAGGCAGAAGCATTAAATGGATCACGTAGGGAAGAGTTGCTAGAGTGATTAGAGCAAAGGAGCTTTTGAGGGCTAAATGCAGATCCGGAGTCTGCATTTGACCTGTGTTTTCATCTTTCTACGGCGGTGTGAAGCACTGCCATGGCTGACAGTCTGCCTCGGTGCACTGGTGCTTCTTGACTGTAACAGAGTTATCAAGGTAAGGGAAATGCCAAAAGGTTGTACTTGGATAGGGACCAGCTATTCCCTTCTGCAGCACAGCTACAGAAAACCACTGCAGGCAAACCTCAGAGCAGTCAGCCAGATCTTGGACTCAGCTGATCTTAGACTGTGGAGTTTGAGTAGGAAGGCAGTAGAAAGCCATCTTCTCTCTACTGTATTCAACCTGGCAGGATAGAGAAATGAGGTGTTGATTTGTGAAAATTCCAACACACACATTTGATTTAGAGCTCTTGAAGAAGAGTGTAATTCCAAAGTTGTCATTAGCAATGACCCTAAAAGCTTCATATTACACAAAGGGAAAGAACTTTAAACCTACCCAGAAAGCATAATGGCAATGGGAATATCACATCTCATTGGTAATTAAGTTATAAGTCTTATGACTGTTTCATCCTATGTTATGTCATTATAGCTAACGATATTGCTAGTATACTATAGATTCATTGCATGACAGCTTTTAGAGACAGCTGCATTTATAGCAAAAAACCTGTTTGTCTCCCAAAAAAGGAGAATTGACAGAGAAAAAAAAGGAAAAGGGAAGGGAAGGGAAGGGAAGGGAAGGGAAGGGAAGGGAAGGGAAGGGAAGGGAAGGGAAGGGAGAGAGAGGAGAAAAAGGGAAGGGAAGGGAAGGGAAGAAAAAAGAAAGGGAAGAAAAGAAAGGGAAAAGAAAAAAGAAAAAAGAAAAGAGGAGAGGAGCAGAGAGGAGCGGAGAGGAGCGGAGAGGAGCAGAAAGGAAGGGAAAGGAAAGGAAAGGAAAGGAAAGGAAAGGAAAGGAAAGGAAAGGAAAGGAAAGGAAAGGGAAAAGAAAAGAAAAGAAAAGAAAAGAAAAGAAAAGAAAAGAGAAAAGAGAAGAAAAGAAAAGAAAAGAAAAGAAAAGAGAAGAGAAGAGAAGAAAAGAGAAGAGAAGAGAAGAAAAGAAAAGAGAAGAGAAGAGAAGAGAAGAGAAGAGAAGAAAAGAAAAGAAAAGAAAAGAAAAGAAAAGAAAAGAAAAGAAAAGAAAAGAAAAGAAAAGAAAAGAAAAGAAAAGAAAAGAAAAGAAAAGAAAAGAAAAGAAAAGAAAAGAAAAGAAAAGAAAAGAGAGGAGAGGAGAGGAGAGGAGAGGAGAGGAGAGGAGAGGAGAGGAGAGGAGAGGGGAGGAGTAGTTTACTTGGAAGGGACCTACAATGATTGAGTCGGAGGTGTAATTAGTTATGGGATGGATCACCAATAAATCATGAGGCACCTGAATGTAACAGATTTTCAAACGTTCTCCACACAGAGCAGGTCCAGTCGAGTGCAGTGGATGCAATGGGTGTATACAGATAAGCAACAAATGTGAATGCAATT
>NW_009196953.1:0-5855 GCF_000690835.1 Fulmarus glacialis | reverse complement strand
CCTGCTGAAAAATTTAAAACTCAAAAAGTTGACCAACATGTTGGGCCTTGATTCAGAGTGTCTTGCATGGGAAACTATACAGACAAAAAGTTGTACTGTCATTCACAACAAAAATAGCATGCCAGCTACTTGATTGCATACTTGATTAAATGCTTGATTGCATTTAAAATATTATGAATAAAAATTTACATCATCAGGTAAAAAGAGAGAGAAACAAGGCAGATAAAGGGTGAGAGAAGGCTTATTCGCCAATTTATTTTTCATTCCTTATTACATTGAACTTCTAATTTCATGTAATCTAGAGGTATGTAAAAAACATTTATGATGTTTTCTTGCGGTTTGGGAGTGACATGAATTAAAACCCATTAACTCGCATAGCCTGATGAGTTCATGGTATCACCCACACTTCTTGACTGCAATCTCAAAAGGTCCAGCAGGCATCGCTGAGGTGAGGTGATCGGAGCTTAACCACATTCTCCTTTCTGCAAAAGACAGCTTGTTCAAGTCCTATGACGTTGCTAAAGCTCCTACTGAAAAAGACAGGTGATTGCCTTAAGTTAAATAATACATTAAAATATACATTCCTGTATTTATAAATCCATAAATAATTTAAAGTCTAGAGATGAGTCAAGAAACTGCAGAAAAGCTAGGTGCTGCCGTATGTGAGAAAGAGTTAAAATTACCACTTCAAAATGAAAATTTGCATGGAAAAATATTTGCTTGTTCTATCCCTCTTGGTTTTGTATTGCATCTAGCGTAGGAACTTATATATGATTCAAATTGTTATTTGCTTAGCACTAACAATAGGCTAAAAACTAATTGTTCTGTAGAGATGATTGCAAGGTCCCTTTCCTAAAGAGTTTACTTTTCCAAGTAGATAATATAAAGGCAACACACGAGGAGTGACAAATGGATAGAAACACTGAGACTAAGCAAGTAAAATCAGGATTGTTTTTAAATAACCATGCGATCTCCAGTTAGCCTTTTTTTTTCCCTTGGACAGTTGGAACTTTGCTGTGTGAAAGAATAAATGTTTTTAGGTTTTTATCTTGATGACACATGGCCAAGGAAAATATTAAGTTGTTTTTAGTGGCTAGAATTTACCTTCAAAGAATATTCAGCTGAAATCCAAGGTGTTAAGTTGTTTCTGCAGAAAATTATGGCATCGTAGTACCAATATGACAGTTGTGGCAGAGGTAGGATTTCTGTAAACCAGACTTTCTTTACAAGTGATTATTCTTGTTTAAAAATACCTGTACAGCAGAAACTACTTGTGCTTCCTTTCTATAAGACAGTATCTGGAGAGTTGACTGGCAAAATTTAGCTGCAGGAATGGGATCATATAAAACCTTTTTAAAGAGGTTTATCTCTGTCTAGCATAAGAACTGCTTAGTGGTATTCCCTTTAAGTTTAAAAGGAACACTTGATTTGGCTTCAAATAATTTAATGAAGTTCGATAAGCATTTTAAAGACTATGTTTACTGAAGGCCACTGAAAACCCTATATAACAACAGCAACCGATGCACGTATAGCTCATCTCCCACTACAGAAGCTTCTTCCTTATTTGTTAAGGTCAGGAAAAAAATATTCTGGTACCTCATTCACCCAGTAATTTCTGAACTGTGGTAACGACTTGTGCTTTGGCCAGAGAATGTATGTTACAGAGATATTCAGCCTTCATTTTTAAATAGACAATCTACCATACCTCTTGGAAATCCTTAGCGGTATTTCCAGCTTTAAATTTTTTATTTTTAATTTACAGCCATGGGATCTTAATATACCTTCCACAGGACTCAGGAGCTGTCTCGAATCAGACGTCATTCCTTGGTAGGTACTTACAGACCGCAGACCCTCATGTTTCTGTTTGTTCAATTCTCTTCTGACTGAAGAAAACTGTGTGTCGTTTTCTACATTACTACACAGAGTTTCTATTAATTAAATGGACTGTAAAAAAAAAGGTAGATAAAACTACATATTGGATACCTTCACAACCGTGAAATTTTTGTATAGACTAGCTGTGTACATCTACTCACCCTATGGAGCACTCCATCATTGTTTTGCAAATAATACTCTCATTTAGTCAAAATTTAATTAACTGCTTCGATGTAGCGCTTTGCTCTCTGTAACCAATGGAGCAATCGGCACACCATTTCATCCTCTCTAATCTTTTACATTTCTTCAGTAGTGTAAATGGCACGAGAATATAAATATGCACAACAAACCAAAAAAAAAGCATTTTCCATCAAGGAGCAGGAGGCACGATTGTGCGAATACCAAACAGATCTCTGACAGTTGTCAGGGGCCATGTAATGTGATCCATTCCCTATCCAATCTAATGGCTAATCAAGGAGGCATTTTGAAGGCTCTGGCAGAACTGTAACCAGAGCCTTAGTCTTCAGAGGATGGTGGAGAGAAGAGGAGGAAGTCAGGCCTTGTAGGAAAGCTCAGGAGAGTTTTGTTTAGCGTTCATGAAACATTAGTAAAAGCAACTTCCATTCTGGGTGAAATCCCTGAGATCTGCAAACACGGATTTCTGCATCCCTGAAGGCAACTCCCCTTCTTTTCTGTATTCTAGTTTATTTGAGTTCTTTGAAGAATGTAAGAAAGCACTGTGATTCCGTCTTTGAAATGCTTCAAGTAATTATATTTTTGACAATAATTTGATTAAAACACAGATTTGTAAAATCTGACATCATTTTCTTTCCATCTGTGGTTTGCTAAATTTTAAAGTGCACTACTCATTGCTGTGATGATATGGTTTAGCAACAGCAAAGTTACTTTCTCCTGTACCTCTCTTTGGTGCCCTTCAGAAGCATTTTCTGGACACAGCTTTAAAAATGGCATCTTTGCCTAAAGCAAATGTCTTTTTGACTTGGTTCTCCAAAGTTAGGGTATACCCAGTTATGATGTATCTTTTGATCTGTCACAATAAACTGCTCAATTTGTGCACTAAATAACTTGTCCCCAGTACTCACAGCTGAAGTTCACTTGAGAGTTCTGCAATACACCTGGAAATGATACGCAAATGGTATAGTATTTCCTTAAGCTGGTATTGTGCTAATTACCAAACCACTGATTGCAGCAGTGATCTGCCCTAAGGATCTGTAGGATCAGAGTTCCATCTTTTTTTTAGTTTCATAGAATCATAGAATCATTTAGGTTGGAAAAGACCTTTAAGATCATCAAGTCCAACTGTATTCTCATTGCTTTATTATTGATATCCAAGTGTGCTTTTCAGGGGAGATGATAATTATATTCATGGTGAATATTAACACCAAAAATGCATGCAAGTGTAAGTTCAGGGTTGGTTTTTTTTTTACTAACTTGCATGTGTATTTTATTATTTTTTTCTTGCATGCTAATTGATTTTAATCGAGGCAAAAAAGATTTCCTGAATGAGGCCAGGATGTCCTGGCCTGCTGATCTCAGACCTTTTACTCCCTGCCCTATAAAGTATAGAGAGGAAAAAAAAAAACCCAAACCCCAAGCAAGCTGCAATATATGAAAACCATGGCCACTGCAAGGAAGGGCATCTCATGGTAAATTACGAAAGAATAGAAGCATAGTAAAATTTGCAGAAGTTCATGACGTTTTCAGAAACACTGGCTGCTGTTAAATGTTTTATAGTAGCCCTTCTGCACCTGATATCCTTCCATGCCAGTGAGAGACAGAGAGAAACACGAAGGGAGTAGGATGGGAGATTTGAAATGTCAGTTTTGACGCATATATTCTCTACCAGCATGCTGCTTTCTTCCCGTGTCCTGGACCTTAACCCCAGCCCTGCTTTTACTCCTGTGCTTTCAGCTGACAAACTGCAGGTGCAGGAACACGCCTAGCTAGGGACAATCTTTTCAAGCAGAAAGGGGCAGCTGCACACACCTTAGCGCCTAGAAGATTTACATCAACTCTGCCATTTCTTTCCATTTGCTTTTTATAAAGCAGGAGAGAGACTCCTGCAGAGCGTCTAGAAACCTAAGCTACATTTAAAAGAGACCTTCAGTACAAATTTAAGGTGACAGACAGATGCTCAGATATGGCAGTAAAGGATGCAGTACAAGTACCGAAACAGTCAGGTTGCCTTTATTAAGCGGGTCAGCCAAGAGAGAATTCTGCCTCTGTGACAAGGGCAAAGAATATAATTAACTAACAGGACTCCTTAGTTTAATGCCATATTAAATCCATGGTGGATTTTAAGGTCTGTCCTGAACCTGTGGGAGGGATGGCTTCTAAGCTAGCTAGAATGAGCATCAGCAAATGGAGTGGTAATGCTAGGGAAGGTTACATTATAATTATAATAAAGAGCTCTCTTGCAACAGCAGGACATTCCAGAAAAAAAAGAATAGCTCATCCCTCAGACACCGCAGAAAGCAAACACACACAAGTGTGGGTCTTCCTGCCGTTGTAAACCCTCCTCCTCCCCCCGGCTCACCCCGTGCTTTGGGGATTTTCCTCCCTTCCAGCCACTCAGCCTCGGCCGCGCGCAACACACATCGTCTGGTGACGGAGCCTCTGACAGCATCAGCAGCAAAAAGACGTTTCAGAGCTTGGCAGCAGAACAACCTCTGGGGACCCAGCGAGCTGAGAGAAGACACTGGCTGGTCAGTAAGAAAAATACGCAGTCATGAGAAGGATATGGCAAAATATGTTAAATGATTACATATTAATACTCCTGTTTCCTCTGTTTTCAGAAGAAATACACAATTCATTGCAAAATGAAGTGTAACACCTGACAAATTAAAATCACTCGCCTGCCTGAAAACGTTGTACTTACTACAGCTACACTTTTACCTGACTGTTTATGACTGAAGAGATAATAAAAAATACAGTATCTTTTCTTTTCAAAAAGATTTAACACAACTTGTCACAAAACCAATTTCACTGTTTTCTCTCATGTAAGGCAATCACTTGGCAACAGAATGCAAATAATGACACATGCTTTAATAAGTCAAGTGTTAAACTCCAAGGGCTGTCCACAGTACTTGAGTTCCTGAGACTGAGATCTTGGTGATGAAAAATCCAGATAAACAAGAGGAAACATATACCAGAAGAGACTGCCTGCTTTAAGATAGAAAATTGAAGCTATAAAATCAGAAAAACTGGCACAATAACTTCAAGGGCAGGAGAAGGACTTGATACTACTTTCAGTAAGCTTTCTGTAAAACTGAATTACAATTATCTGTGTAGGTTTTTATGAGAAGACTAAAACCAGGACTTCTGAGATCTTCAGGAAATAGCAAAAGCTCTGCAGTTTTGGAATAAATTTACAGTCAAGGCAAAATGTTATGATGATACATTTATGGACGCACAGGTGTAGGAACCAGGTAATGGTTCAAATAAAAATCAGAATGACTGAACACCTACAAATTCAATTTATACAAATTGATACAAATTAAGACGAATGGAATTTGACAGAATATAAGAGACCTAATAGGCAGGAGACAATATTAAAATCATAGATATACTTAACAAGGTAGAACCTGAGGCAAACCTTGAGTCAACCAGCTACCCACTACTGTGCTCCAGACCTTACAAAGCCATCACGGATCCTCTACATTAAAGGTTTTCTTCAAGGATGGTCTCCATAGGTTGTATTCATAATCTCCATCTTACTTGTCAGCTAATGGATTTTTCTTATAAAATATTAATTCTCTTCCTTGAAGCAGTAATGGAAAAAGAGCTCTCCTCCTTCTCTCCTCTGCCTGAATTGGTCTGGTTCTTGCCCCACAGGTGTTGTGAGTACATGAGGTTTCTGATACACTGCTACTTCTTCACTTTTAAATTTTTTGAATCTTCCTACTCCGTTTGTGACGTAAGCCCACACCTCTTCTACTACATTGTCCTGGTTCCGGCTGGGA
>NW_009196952.1:56197-70267 GCF_000690835.1 Fulmarus glacialis | reverse complement strand
CAACCTTAATGATTCTATGATTCTATGGGAGGATCAGTGCAGACTTTGTAGCATAATATGGTCAATGTTGAGTGTTGCACCAACAAGACTGTAAAGGTTACACATTGAAAGAGAGAAGGAGGCTCAGACTTCATTTATGTATCTAAAAGACAAATGGGTTTGCCTATGGGAGTCATCTGTTAGTTGGACTAGATCATAACCATGTCTTGGCCTTCCCAGACATGGTTCTGCGAGATGACACCCTCTCTTACCTTTCTTGCCTCTTCCAGGTCTCCTCCTTGGCAGCAGAAGGGTAATTTTCCAGATACAGATGTTTGATGTGCTGAGTTGAAAACCAAATTTGATGGAAATTTGGAGTCTGCAGTTGAATTCTCCATGGCATTTAATGAAAGCAAATGGGCAAAATCCGCTTGAGCCTTGAGTCTGTTGGTACTGAGTGGTCAGGGTTTCCAGCCCTGCTATGAATTTACAGGGAAGAGCTTTCCCAAAAAACACCAGAATGATGGTTCTTTAAGTATTATAGAATAATTTGTCAAAAATGAAACATGAAAGTCATGTAGGGATTGAGAAATTTTACAAGATCAGCAATGTTTTGCAATGGGGTGAAATGAAGAGTCACATTAGAGCTGTGGAGGCTTGTTACACATGCCAAGTATATTCGCCAAGTCAGACAGAGATGTGGAGACCAAGAAATTATTCCCCAGGGACCATGGTTTTATCTTGGACAAAACCATATATTTTTCTTGGACTATTCTCACTTCCCCAGGATAACCTTACGGGAAGATAAAATTACAAAAAAGACAATCTAGTCTGTCAAATCCATTTCTTGAGACATGATACATGAAATAGTATTACTTAGCTATGAGATAAAGTTTAGTGGGTGCAAGTTCAAAGTCTGTACTGAAATACAGGTGTAAATCTGCGCAGGTGAATTCCCCTTCTCCCAAATCTAGCTGGAAAAGGATCACAGATAACATCTTTTAGAAAGTTGTGGAGCCGTATCTTTGCCTTTTTAAATGCAAGGAGAACTGTATAATTAAGAGCTCTTAAAGAGCTATCTGGGGCCAGTTGCACCGTGTAGCAATTCATGCTGCTGATTGCTGCTCTGTTAGGAATCAGGTCTGGTTTTATTTAGCAGCCGTTCACTTCCTGGGTGCTGTGGTTGCTGACTGACACAGGCTGGACTCCAGAGCTTTTAGATTTAACGTTTTGCAGAAGTGCAGAGGCGTGCTGTTTTATTCAAGGTATTCTGTTATGCACTTTTACAGAAGATGTATGGTGTGGACACTGGCAAGATTTAGTGATGAAAAAAGTAAATAAGCAAGATTATAATAATCTATAAGGCAAAGTAAGAGTAAATATGAAGATTCCAGTTTTTTATTTTGTATTTAGCTTTTACTTCTTTGTGTAGTCTTATGCAAAGAAAATACCCCAAGTTTGCAATATAGGATTGTAGGATTGATGTTGTAATTTTCCCAGTGGTTCACCATGTAGGTTGCCTTTGTTTGGTAATTTGCTCTATGTGGCAAGAATGTGAAGACAGGAAGGCTGTGTGAAGCCAATAAGCAGTGTAGAGATTTCACTTTGAAGTGCTCCAGCAGTGAATGCGTTAAATGTTTTCATCAGAGACTTTAAAAAAAAAAAAAGTAGTACGGTGGATATGCCAGAAAAAGTTTACTTTATAAAAGAGAGTGAAAAGCCTCTCACACGTAAGAGAGGAGGAAAGAAGGAGTACACCGTTTCCTTTTTAGCAGTTTTAATTTTAAAAAGAATGTAATTCTGAGTCACAGAGGGCAGAGCCCACTTCAGTGAGACCTCCCTCCTAAAACTGCCGGGATCCTCTACTTCCACCCTGAGCAAAGCAGGCGCCTTCGCAAAAGGAATAAAAGCCTTCCAGCTGCCTCTGGTGGTGTAGGAATAGGCATGTCTTCGGGGAAGATCTGTTGTCTGGTGCTGCTGACCCTAGGGGTGCTGGCGGTGGTTGTTGCGCTAATGGTCATCCTGACTCAACCCAAGTGCGGTCCTCAGCGTTACCTGCATGGTGCCGTGGCTGCTGACACCGAGACCTGCTCTGTCATCGGCCGGTATGTGCACGGACCTCTTGGTTTTTCAGCTTACATGTCGTGTATGTCATGGACTCGGACTGATAGACAGGTACACGTACTAACTACGGGAGTGAGCTGGGTTTCTGCCCCATCCTCGCTTCTGGAGCTGAGCAACAATGCTGCTCCCTGGGTGCTCTCCATCGGCAGTGGAGCAGCTCAGAGAGCAGATGGAGCCCTGCCTCTGTGGTTGATGCTTATTTTCATCATCCAATGTCATAAAAATTTGCAGCTCTGCAAATCATTGGCCTTTTGGAAGGTACAAATATTTAGAGTATACAAATGCAAAGTTGTTTTTAAGTGGGGAAGCAGGAAATTAAGTGCTTACTTCATGGCAGTAAGCTGTCAGATAACTGGCTTAGAAATAAATTAAGGAAGAAGCGAGAGGAGCTAGCAGAGAGCTGCAGCTGGGCTTCAGCAAAAGCAAGGCAGGCAGGCAGGCTGAGAGGGTAAGGGGGACTGGGCATCCCAGTCTGTAGGGTGTGTGTTTCTGGACTGAAGTCTGCAGCAGGTGTGTCTGCTATCAAGAAAGACACTCTGTATTGCAAAGCAAAGAGCAGATTTAATTGAAATTCAGCCAAGACAGTATAAGTACAAAAGACATACTTACATCACTAGGAAAGAAAGATGTAGGTTTAAAAAAATTCTCTAGCTGCCCAGGTTGTAACACTTCAGTTTGTGTAACAACTTCTCTTATGTTGTTTGACCCTTTTGTTATTATTTTACTCCTATTGTTACTTCAATTCTTAAATGCTTGTGTACATGAAAGTAGAAGGATGGAACTTCACCAGGCTACGTGTGATGCTGGATGCTCCAGAATGGGTGCTGGAGCTGTGTGCTCTACCTTGTGGCTGGAGGAGTGAGATAAGATGTGGTGCCATTACACCATGCTTGCTGTGTCGCACATATGGTTCTTGCAATGATGTGCTGACACAGCATTTGTGAGTAGTTGGAGAAAATGTACTGTGGCTGCACATATGTCAAGGAATGAGGTGTGGGGTTTTTTTTTACGCTAAACCACAGGTGAGTTCTTCAGAGGGTAGAAGAAGTATTACCCAAAAAATCTGCTGGGAAAACCACAGCACTTGTTTTGCAGCTATTGTAATTTTTAACTTGAAGTAGTGTAGAGTCAGCTGGAAGGCACTGAAGTGAGAGCCACAGAAATCTGCGATCAGGTTGATAACTGAGAAGCTTTGGCTACCTGGCTACTGCTGCTGGGCTGTCACCTATTTCCTTCCCTTCTCTCCACAAGAAGCTCCACCTGCTTCCATAGCCTCAATCATTACTGTAGCTGCGCCTCCAGTGCACTTGCTGACAAGGTCTCTGGTGTCCCTCCAGTCTGACGAACCACCTTAGATTTCCTACAAATAGTTTGCCAATGATGCCCACAAAATTCTGCCCTTGCTCCAACTTCCCATCACACATTCTCCCCCTTTTCCCCAGCCTGGGGCATCTGCACATCATGTCTTGCTGCTCCAAACGTATCAGCTCTCTTCTCCAGCCCTCGCAAGCCCCCTGGATCTCCCCAGCCAAGACTATTCTCCTCCTTCACCTTGGCTCTACACGACTGACCCTCTGTCTGGTGGTTAGCTCTACTCCCTTAGCTGCGTGCTGTCTGCTGCTTATCCTGGTATCCTTCACCTCCAGCCATTCTTGGAAACCTTTGTGCTCATTTCGTGCTGTCCTTATACTTCGAATGAACCAAACTCCTCTGTTGTTCTCCCAGCTTGAGCTATCTGCTCATGTTCTTGCAATAGATCATAATAAAACTCTTTATAAAAATGTTCATCTGCAACAGAGCTTGTGATCAGAAGCTTTGTATAACGTTTGCCTTTTTCTTTGTCATTGTCCTATTTCTCTCTTTGTCCCCACTGGCCCACAGTGGTACCTTGTAAGGAAGGAACATTCTTCCTTTGGGGGAAGCTTACTGCATGCCCTGTACTGCATGTGGTCTTGTTCATTTTCTCTTAGACATTTCTGTGCTGTTATATCTGTATGTCACATTTTAGCTCTTAGCTGTTAGCACATGATAGTCACCACTAAATTAATTCTCATAGCAGTCTGGGAAGTGAGAAAATGATGTTATCTCACTGTTATAAATAAGGAAGTCTAGCATGGCAATTATACTGTGTGGGTGCCACATCAGAGTCACTTCAACCAGGGTTTCCGCCTTTCAGAGCAATCTGCGCTGCTCGGGGTACGTCTCTTACTGACCTCCTCTGTGACTGTGCAGGGTGAGGGCTTCCTTGAGCCTGACCCAGAGGTCTTGATGGGAGCATCAGGAGCTGAGGAGCACACAGCGGCCTCCTGCCTAATCTTTGCTAAACAAGATTTTAGCACCACATGGGAATTTTGTCACGTCAGTAGCAATAAAATCCAATTTCTCAGCGTAGTCTTAGTCATTAGGCCCTGATGTCCCCACCTGTGAGTGGCCACTTCATTTGCCACTTAACTTCAGCAACAAAGTGAGAGTTAGGGAAAGCCAAGCATGCCTTGATGCACAACCCTAACTCCTTCCCAGACACTGCCCAGCCAGTCAACCGAGTGTTTTTGAGATTACAACAATGCTGTTGACTTCTGCTGTTCAAAAATAATTAAACTCCCAAAATCATGAGGCCTAGGAGAGAGGAAACAAGAAGAAATAATTAATATTGGGTTTTTCTTTTTCTTACTAAGGACTGTATTTAGGTCTTCACTCTTTTTCTGCAGTTATGCAAACATTTGCGAATTTTTACACTGGCTGTTTGGACTTGGAATGATGTAAAGAGTTGAGGACTTAGGCAAGCAATCATGAATGGTGAGATTCCCAATGGCACAAGAGCTGAGACCTGTACTGCTGCTCCTGAGTCCCTGATGGGTTCTTTGCTACCCATGCTGCGGCTTTCTCTCTTCTGCCTAATTGCTGCCTCACCCCCAGCTCTGTGGCTGCTCCTTCCCACATGTACCCATCTCCCTGTGCTGGTGTTCGAGCCTGTGCAGTCACTACTTCTGGTCTTTTCATCCTACCAACACAACACCCTCACCCCTGCTCCCAAATTGCTCAATCTTATGGGCTTTATTCTGCCCTGATCCTGCCTCCACAGCTCAGCCACCTCACTCCTCCTCCATCTCCTTTGTGTTTGAGGCAGGACATGGCCACTCTCCTTGCCCGTGGTCCAGCTTGGGGAGCACTGAGTACTAAGGATAATAATTTCCTTGTTTTTTCCATGCCCAAAGCCATGGCTGTTACCAGAAGCGTTTTTTCTGAGGAAGCTGTGCTTAGACTTTGCAGCTCAGGATTGGAGCAGGCTCATTTCCTCTAGCATCGCTTAGAAATCACAGGAGAATTAATCTACCAAAACTGGTTAATTCACTGATGACTACACACATACGCATTTTTGTATGTATAAAAATAAGTAAAAGAATTATATGATCACTATGATCAAAATTTTTAATGATCTGTTTTGTTTGGTCTTTTTCCCAAAGCAAACAACTTGGCCAAATTAGAGTGAATTGTTTGAACTGGAGGCAGACTACATCTCTGGCTTTGTACTTGCACACTGCAGAGCCTTCTAACAAATTTTCTAGAGGAGTTTAAAACATGTAGAATAAGGCAAAACAACAAATTTCCTCAGTCTAATTTTTTGGTAATTGCTGAATGCTTTTAGGGGAAACATACAAAAAGAAAAAGAGCAACCTCCACATGGGAAAAAAAATTAGGCTTGGTGGCTTGGGTATGGCAAAGCTACAATCAAATGAAAACCACATGTTGTAATTGAACCTGTCAACCTGCCTGCCCACCCCACTGGTGAGAGCAGGAGTCATTGCAACCAGTCCCTAAAGGCACACCACAGAGAGATTCAACAGTGCCTGTTTGTCCCTGCTCTCCCCCACTGACCCCGCAGACCCTCTCTCTGCTGGGACCCTGGGCTGCCCCGCTGCAGACAATCCTTTCATCCTGCAAATCCCCCCCAAGCTCCTGGGAACGCATGCAGGGGATGCTCGGCGAACCTCCAGTGCAGGATGGGCATGAAATCAATGGCACTGGTCCGGCACCTAAAGTCTTGGAAGCTAAAAGCAGCACCTAATCTCTGACCTACTTAAAAATTTTATTCTTTAATTAAAAAATCTTGTTTCCTTTAAAAAAACAGAAAAGAAACCCAAACCACATGCTCTGTGAGTTGTCATTAGCAGTAATGAAATTCCTGGGGCATTACATGATACTGTGTTAGTTTAAGATGCTGCTGTTACAGACAGAGTCTTTTGTGTGCTCCTAATAGAACTTTTAATTGAACTTATTGAGAATAACTGAACTGAACCTCTTGCCCGAAGAGCAATCTTGTCTTTTAACAACAGGGTTGGGGAAAACACCTCAGGGTCCTTGTGTTTCCCTCACTGATAGTTTAGCTGTGAAGGAAGGGTCAGTGAAGGAACTGTGTAGCTCTGCAATTCGTTAGTACAAGCAGGAGATGGGGGACAGACTCACAGCCCCTGTTTGCTGCTCTTTTTCTTCAGTTGTGCTCAGCTGTCATCTTTAGGCTTGGGTTTTCAAGCTCTGGAGATGGTGTTTGTATATTCTGGGGCTGTGTAAGGTTGGACTTTCTGAAATTTTTATGCAACTCTTTGGCTCCCTGAAGAAAGTGACCGATCTCAGCAAGCCTCCAGCATGTCATCATCCTTGTTGGCAGGTCCTGTGCTAGACTTGCTCTTAGCCATGAGTGTCCAGTTCTCAGTGGTGAACAAGGTTGGGTCTTTTGCTGTGAATGGTTTTACTGCTAGAGATTGAGGACTGAAAGCAATATTGTGCAGCTGTCTGGTCCAGACAGGAGCCATGTGCTGAAAGAAAACTTGTCCCTGAATGAAGTGAAACATTTTAATGAAGAGGCATGGGAGGCTAAAAGGAGAGTCAGAGCAGTTTTTAACCCAAGGATATGGATTTGGTACCAAAGTCTACCTCAGTAATTTGTTCTCATGTCAGGAAGCCATGAGGAGACAGGCGGTGATTGCCCTGGCAGCAAGCGGTACCCAAACCCACTTTCACCTCCAGCTCTGAGCCACTTGCTCCCTCCTGGCAATGGAAGAGGCTTTTTCCATCATCCATGCAAAAAGCTTTAAATTCCCTACCAATGTGCTGTTTGAGCTCTGCCATTCACTGCTCTGCATCCATTTGTTTCCCAAATGGCAGAAGCAAGACCCAGCATAAGGTCAGGGAGAGATTTAGGAAAAGTGCTCATTCCCAGCGATGGGATTTGCTGCAGCGAGGTGAGCTGACCTGACCTGGCCCAGCAGTCATCTCTGATCCCACTTCTTCAGTGTAGCCTAGCATAAACCCTGGGAACTGGCTTTTCCTGGGAACTGGCTTTTTCTGAAATGAACACCCGCCTGGGGGACAGGGTGGTGGAGAGGGTGAGAATTTAAAGGTCAGAAAATGTCTGTGGTCCTGGGAAGCTCAGTTCTATGCAGAGAATCTGCTGCAAAAATCCTTTTCAGTGATGGCCCAGCAGCATTTCTGAAGAATGTTTATATCCCAAAGGATTTGCCTTCCCTTCTTCTTGTATTTTAACAGCTTTAAATTTGGCAACGGACCCTTTTTTACAGAAACAGCTGTTGCTTTTGCTCTTCATAAATCTTAAGCAGGCAGCTCCTATATAACGAGCAGTCTCCTCCCAGCCCCCAGCTTTCTTTAGCAGAAAAAAAAAATCAATATAATTTAATACCTTAGCATTTCCAGTGTATTTAAAATGGCTTCAGGTCTCCTTCTAGCCCTGGGCAGAATAGCAGACTTGGTCTGCAGCCCAGCACAGCCCATCTTCACTGTGAGGATTGTGTGAGCAAAGTGCCATCATTCACCCTTCCTGGGAGGGTGAATCCCTGTTTTGCTGCTGCTGGAGCAGGGCTTGGTTGTTCACATCCTCTTCTGCTCCTGACTTTAAGGAAACTCCATTAATGGCCAAACCCTAAAGCTGAAACTAAGTGGCAGGAAGGATATAGGACAAAACATTTTGTTATCAGACCTTGTCAGCTGCAGCACTAAGATGTCTCTGGAGAGACTGGTAAGGTACCACACTTTGATTGAGGGGTCATGCGTCTCTCCAGGGTTTTGCATTATAATTAAGCTAGTTGTAGCAGTGATCCATAGAAAGGGAGCAACCTAATGGGACAGGCTGTACTCTACCAGTCTAGCTAGATGAGAAAGACATAATGGCCCTAAATTCCCCAGGCATCACTTCCAAGGAAGTGGCAAAGCTCTAACTGAAAGTGGGTGAGCCAGGCATGGGGAGCCAAGTGTGATATACCAAGAGCCAGCTCAGAGAGTGTTTTTTGTTGTGTTTCAGTCTCCAGAGGGGCTGGAGGGAAAGTTGTCGAGACTAGGGGCCAGTCTGCAGATAGCATAGAATGGCTGTGGGCCCTGGACCCTGCACTGATGATGGGGGACACGTAGCAGGCCTCCTGGGTAAAAGAGCAAAGCAGCTCAGAAGAAATCCTGTTAAAAACCCTGATCAGGATTTGGTTTTACCCTTGCTGGGCTCAGTTGTTTCTGGGCTTGAGCTAAAAGCCTGAATGTAAGGCTTGCTTTTCCTTAGCTACCACCGTGCCTGTCCTGTGTCATGGGACACCCCTTGTGCTGGGGTTCAAGTGAAAAAGTTGGCAGGCACATGCACCCCCACAGAGCCAGGGAAACAACATCAATGTGGTGTGTGAGCCCTCGCACATTGGGGCTGGGGGGTGAGACTTGGGGCTGGGGGTGCTTCCTGCTAGGCTGGGAAGAGCCAAGATAATGCCTAGTCTCAGCTCCCCTTCCCCCTAACCCCTGTCCCTCAAAGAAGCAGCAGGCAAAGGACCATGCCCAGCATCACACAGCCCATCCCATACTGAGATGGTCTCAGATGCCGCACACTGTGCTAGTGGATGGGAAGCTCCCCATCCCATGGTGCTCACTGAAAGGCAGCAGGCAACTGGAAAGCCCTCCTTCCCTTCAGCAAGAAACAGGTTTGACTATGTGTTGTTAGATGTGGTATTTGCCACCAGAGGTGACAGTGACAGTTGCCACCGGTATAGACACAGTATACAGGAATGGAAAGCACTTTTGGATTATCTGGAAATTCTGTTTTTCTTGTCATCTTGTTTATATTGCAAAATGTGATTAATGAGGGCTAGTAACCAAGGACAAAGCAAAACATGCTTTGCTTTTCTGTGAAAAGGTGTCCCTGTGTTGGCTGCTGGTGTTATTTTTGCTCTATATTGTGGTAACACCAAGGAGTCACAGCCAAGAATCAGGGCATCACTGTGCTAGGCACAGAGCAAGAACAATAAAGACTATCTCTGGCCTTCCTACCTTCCTGAGGCATGCACAATGTCAGTGTCTTAGGCACAACCCATCAGAAAACTATTGTGTGGACTGGCAGGCTGGAGTCATCAGTGCCCATAAATAAGCACTTGATTTGCCTCCGCCATGCCAGGCAGGGTGCGTCCGTCCTGGCAGTGCTGCTAAAGTCCTCTCCACTGGCTGGTGAACATCTTCCTCCTACTTGTTCCTTGATGCTCTCAGGAAATCTGTGTCCCTTTTGCCAATGGCAGCAACAGTCCAGGTCTCAACTCTCTGGAGAAGTTTGCTGCTCTCTTTAGCAATCAGATACACCTTTTCTGCTGAGGCTGAGACCTCATTTGTCCTCCCTGATCTGGGAGTGGGAACCAAGGGCACAGCTACAAACTGGAGTTTACATGGCTTGTGTTATCCTGGCTCTATGTCTAACTGGGAGTGTTGAAGGGAGGGAGCATGGATAAGGTCATGCTAAGAAACTCTCAGGTTTGTATGCTTTGTGCATATGCACTACATTTGCGGTAGTTAAAGGGTATTTAGCCCACAGTGTTGCTTTTATAAACAAGTACTTGGGAACACCAAAAGATCTTATCATCATCCAGAAACAGGCTATCTAGGTGTACAAATATTAAATTAATAAATTGATTAACTGTGGTCACCCTTTAGAGCATGCTAAGTTAATGCAGTTCCAGTGCAGAGCATGCTGGCTTGGTGCAGATCAGTGGTGGGGGGGGAACAGCTCATCTTTTGGAGCAGGTAGATGACCATCACCAGATGACGCAGAAGGGATGAGGATCTTCATCAGGGAGTGCCTCTGCAGGCACAAGTGTTTCTGGGGACGTGGTGAGGGGTGTACGGCACTGGCTTCAGAAGGAGAGTGGCAGGAGGGTCCCTGGACAAGAGGTAGTGCAAGATGTGCAACCACTTACACAACTGTGAATGTGGCTGGGAAGTTAGATGAGGATCTGGTGCTTTTTGGGCTTTGGGAAAATGATAGAAATTTGTCTGTTTTTCCATGTTAAGGTCTTAATGCAGTGCATTGAAATGAATACCATACAATCTCAAAGTTTCTTTTTAAAGTTGTTTTTCACTGCAAATTATCTCAGAACCATGGTTTTCCTTGCATCAGGCTTTGTACATGTGCTGCCTCATAGCCCATAATCCAGGGGCTCTGAGGAGCACTGTCCCAGGCCAGTGTAGTGGTCCTTCTCCCCTCCTTCCCCAACTTTCTAACATGCTTCCTGGGCCTTCTGCAGGGGTAACTCAGTTTCTCATCAAGCTCTCGTGTTCTTCCCTTCTATTGTTAGCAATTAAAAAGCTTCAGTTTCAGAAAAACACCACCCAGGGACATTTGTGTGGTGAGAGTCTTACCCCTGCTGCAAGGAGATGAATGGGCGAGCCTGAGCCTCAGTCTCCATTTTCAGAGCTACAGCCAGGGAGCAGCTTGCTGCTAGGAGGCTAAAAGCCATGCAGACCCCAAACAGAAAGCCCGGTGGTTCCCTACCATTTCTTTTCTCCCCACTTGTCCACATGCCATTTCCTTACAGGCAGTCGTTCCAAAGGCACTTACAGAAACAAAGGAAAGCCACAATCAGAGTGCCTGCTGGCAGCATCCTGTTCCCAGCCCCAGCAGGTCCCGGCCACATCAATGGATGTAAAATAAACAGCAATCCCATATATATGTCCTCTGTGTTCGCAGCCTGTGAGAGCAGTTGAACTCCCAATTAATGAACTATTCCACTTTCACTTTTGGCTTTGCCTTATCTAAGCAATACCCCAACCCAAACAGTCAGAAACCTTCCTAGCAAATACCAGTGCTGGCTACTGGCAGGCTGTGCAAGGAAACCCCACCCCACCACATTTCCACTGCAAGGAAAAGATTTTTTTTACAGCTGTGCTTGAGGAAAGCATTTGTTGAGACACATTTCTCTAGCAGAAACTTATTGCTGTCAACAGCATGAGGGTGCCTTAATGCCTGTGTGTTCTTTGGTATGACTGTGCCTAGGTAGAAACAGCTGAGAGTTTTTTTCCTGTTTGTTTGTTTGTTTGTTTGTTTGTTTTGCCTTGGGGATACAGGGAAGCGGTGGGATTTTTGTGCTAATATCACATAAGCCCAGGAAGGCACGTTGTAGGAGCAATGAGGTAAGGCCTGAATTTTGTGCTAATCGATATGTTAAGTCTCAGGAGTTTGCTTCACATGAACGCATCGTTCCTGCTTCAGTGCCCCTGTCCTGTTGACCAGCATATGCCTTTTTATTGGCAACGGTAGGTGGGGAGCTAGAAATTGGTTGTTTCGTTCCCAGCATGTGGGAGCATCTTCCTCCATCTCTGGGAGTTACTTGCTGTCCTTTTTTGTCAACAGCATTTGTGAGCAGCTGGAGTTCTCTCTGTCCCATCTCTCTTTGCCCAGAGGAAGACCAGCCTCACACAGGTCTGGCCCCTGGCTGCTCTTTCCTCCTGCAGACTCTCCCTTCTTTTCCACTAATTTTTCTTTCTCACTCCGACAAAGGAAGGTGCCTTTCTGCACTCTCACACCCCACACTGCTGCTGATAGCTTTCTCCAACTGCTAGCTGCTCTTGTCAAGCTGGGGCTGCCTTGCAAGTGCCCCAGGGAGACATTTTCGTGTAGCTCCTCCATTCCATCATCCCTGGATTTTAACATTGTCTTTTTTCCTCCATTTCCACCACAGGGACATCCTGAAAAGTGGAGGCACAGCTGTGGATGCTGCCATAGCTGGCTTGATCTGCACCTCGGTGATGAACCCTCAGAGTTCGGGCCTGGGTGGTGGGGTCGTATTTACCATCTATAATGCCAGCACAGGTATGGGCCAGCCCTGGCCTCTCCATGGTGCCCCGTCTCCCTGCAGACACCCAGCTGCCATGGAGAAGCCAGAATCCTTCATGTTCTCTCAGAGCAATTTTTTGAATATAATGCTGCATCCTCTGATCACAAACCATGCTTTTGCTCTTAACCCAAAGCATCTATGACAGGGAGTGCATCTTTTCACAGCAAGAACATGTCGGGGGGCAAGGAGCTTTGGATTTAAAACGAACTGACTTTGCCTCTCCTTCCCCCTCCAAAGCAAACCCAAATTATATTTCGAAGACATAGCTGACAGTGCAGCAAGGTGTGAGCGGTGCTGTCTGAGCTGCCACTGGGCTGCCATGGAGGCAGATGGGAGCAGGGTGAGGTACGTGTGCTGGCAATGAGCACAGCAATATGGGGCTGTCACTGGCTCAGCTGAGCCCTTGGCTTGGGACTTCAGGGGCTCATCCTGCATCAGCAGCTCAGGCAGTGCCTGTCAAGATGGGGGCTGCATCTCACGCTGCCCTCGCTGGTGCGGGTAGGAATCCCCAAAGCAGCGGTGAGAATTCCTGTCCCAGGAGATGCATCTTCCCTTCAGAAATCTAAATCTAGCAATGTTCAGAGCCTGCTGGGAAGCCCTTCTGTGTTTGGCTTAACCCCTAGTGTTGTGTTCCTGCTTTTATGTTTTTAATGTGTTTTTTTTTAACTGCGTTGGCTCCCAAAAGCCCCCAGAGCTTATAGATCTAAATAGTAAAATCAACAATGAACAGAATAACAATACCATCATTTTAAAAACCCTGCCAAGTAGTCTCACAGTGTCACGTGTCTGGAAATGCTTGGGTGTATCTTATGCAATAGCATAATTTGGCAAAACACCTGTATTTTTCTTTTTTCCCTTTTGGCAGAGCCATGTAACTTTGTCTCCTATCAACAGTCCTCTTCTGCTACCTGAATTATCCTGCTACACAGAGCTGCACATGGCCATGCATGGCTCAGGTGCTTGGTGCACTAGGTAGCACTGTGGGCTCCTGCAACACAGCTGGCTCTGTGGACTGTGACAGGAAAAGATAAATACAGGCAGAGAAGGAGGCGAAATAATAGGCTAGACCTGAAATACAAGTGTACGCAAGTGGTTGGGTTTTTTTTTTTTTTCCCTTTCAAGCTTCCTGATACATAGAGGGTCTTTCAGTATCACCGACCTGCTTACAAACGTGATGGACATGTCTCACCATCACTTGGAAAATGGCCCACCAAGAAGCATGAGGCTCATGTTATGTCTCTGACATGTCCCACCTGTAGAGCAAGTGCAGGAACCTGCAAATCAGATGTGAAGCAGCACATCCCAGACCGCATCCCAGGCCCAGGAGCCCTGGACGGGGACCTTAACTGGCTGGAGACAGGCCCTGGCCTTGTCCCTGTACCTTTGTTGCCTCTAGGTAGGCACTGCTCAGTTTGCTCTAAATAAAAGCATGGGAGCAAACGACAGTGTGTGCCGACTGCAGCCTGACCCTGCAGGTGTGCTTGACACATTTGGCAAAAGGCTTCAGGGGAGTTCAGCATGGTGCTGCGGGCTCTGGGCTAGCAGCCTGTGCGGTGCTCACAGCTGGCTAAGTGTGATGTTCACCTGCTTCAGGAAGACAATGTTATGCATTCCCCCCTTCTCCTTTCTAGGAACAGTCGAGGTGATCAATGCCCGCGAGACAGTCCCACGAGTGTTTCCGCACAATTTGTTGTCTGGCTGCGCTGCTGGTTTCCCCATTGGTAAGGACACAGACTGGGCCATGAGGGCTGTGTGCCCTCCTGGCGTGCAGTGCACAAAGATCAGGATGTGGGAATTGAGGACCTTGCTGACTTTATCTGAA
>NW_009196952.1:49092-56166 GCF_000690835.1 Fulmarus glacialis | reverse complement strand
GCTCTTCCTGGGTTGATTTTTGCAAATGTTAGAAAAAATACTAGGTCCATAAAATTCGTGTTTCGTAGTAACATTGGCAGCCTGACCAGCGAGGGGGTGGGGAGCAGAGCATGAGGAGAAATTACTATGTAATTTCTTTTCATAGGAAGTCTGCATTTCAAGACCATATTTCCCCAAGCACTCTTCCCAGCAGTTCTTACAGAGAAAAATAAGGTCAATAGCTGCTCATACTTTCTGGAAATGAAAGAAATCAATATAATCCAGTGCGCTTGCCCATGTCCTTACATTGGGGAAGCAACCTGGCAGCACCAGGAGTCGAGTTGCTGGGCTCCAGTTTAGCTCAGCTACCACCTCGCTCCCATCTGAGGAGGCTCCACATCCATTTGCTGTTATGGTTTGGCAACAGGCACTCTTGCTTTAGCAGCATATCTTGGATCTCTCCACATTTCTTGCTGCATTCATTCTCCTTCCATAGCACATTTTCTTTTGGGGCATGTCCTAGTTCCTGGAGGAGATGTTCTTATGCTTGGAAGAAGAGCCTGAAAACGAATCAGGAACAACTATGGTTGGAAGGGACAGTTGGAGGGCTCTGCTCCAACTCCTGCTCAAAGCAGAGTGATGTTAGAGTTAGCTCAGGCTGCTTGGGCCCTTGTCCTGTCACATTTTTTAACTTCTCCATGGATGGAGAGTTTCACAGCTTCACTTATTCTAGTGTTTGACCAGGCTCAGCATGACTGCATTTTCTCTTATGTCTAGTTGCCATCTCCCTTGCTGCAACATGTGCCTGTTGCCTCTTGTGCTTTCACTGTGCACCTCTGAGTCTGGCTCCAGCTCCTCTACACCCCGTCTATTAGGTAGTGGAAGAAATATATGGACAGAAAAAGGAAAGAAAAAAACCCAAGCCTGCTTTAAGAAGACTTAGTCCTGCCTGTACAAATCCACACTTCCATTGGAGTGCTTTCAGTGGGGTGAAACCCACAGGCCAATGACTTACTGGGTGTAACACTGCCGTTCTGCTCTTCAGGTTCACGCTGGATTGCTGTACCAGGAGAACTTCGTGGGTATGAAGAAGCCCATAAGCGGTATGGCCGCTTACCATGGAAAGCCCTATTTGAACCAACCATCAAGCTCCTTTCACAGCCACTTGTCATTTCCCCGGTTATGGACAAAATGATCCATCACCCAGCCTTCTCCAGTCCAGGAAAAAGCCTGTGGTAAGACCCATGAATTAAATTGCAGTGTGAAGACCACTGTTCCCTCAGCTTCAGACCCTTCCTCTGACATGCTGACATGGAGCGCAGGCTGCTGCTGCGGCTTCTGCTCAGTAAATACTTACTATGGAGAGAGAGGGAATAACAGAAGTGTTTTTAAAATTTTTTTTCTGTCAGCAACTTTTTTTTTTGTAATTTAGAGTGGCTTGGCACAGCAAAACTGTCTTGTAAGCACATCTGCTTATGAGGAGGAGCTAGCTGTATGTGGCCTGTCTCCATCTGTGTGGAAACCATCCCCTGACAGCACGGCCCTACAGCAGACACTCGTTTGGAGAAGCTCCACTGACCTGAGCCAGGGTCAAAGCATTAGGTCCCGTGGAGGAAGCTTTGTCTGGGGCAAGAGTGCCTGGTGTTACGGGTAGCAATCGGCTGAGAAGAGCTTTTCTCCATGTAGACTGCAGTGTAGCACCGTCTTAGAAAGTATACAACATGCATAAACCAAACCAGCTTTGGGAATGAAAAAGAGATTGGTCCTGGGGACGGAATAAGCACATGCTGTAAACTGATGGATGTTCTTCTTTAACAGTCCACTGATATGTGACGGTCAAAGATTTCTGAAGCATGGAGAGACCTTCAGGTGGCCAGCGCTGCAGCAAACACTGAAAGCTGTAGCAGAAAACGGAGCTACAGCGTTTTATGAAGGACAGATAGGAAAGGCCCTGGTGGAGGACATTAGGAAGGCTGGTAGGTAACAGCTATAGTTAATACTAATAGACAGGCCTTTTCCCAGCAATTGGTTAACAGTGAGTCGGTACCAGGAGAAAGCCAACACATGCCATTTGCTTGCCACTTGGGGTGGTACCTGGCATGGGAAGGGGCCACCTTTCCCCAGTTCTTATAACTCAGGCCCAGAAGCAGGGCTGAGCGCCACCCACTGCTCTGGCATTCACCCACAGTGCTCACGCACTGGTGTCTCCAACTCCCTTAGGCTTTGTAATGTCTTGGGGTTTGGCAGTAGATGAGGACACATGAAGACATTGCTGTGCTTGGTGGAACAAATTTGGAGTATACAGGGATGGCTCTTTATAAGCTTTACCAAGGCTCTGATGTAGCCAGCCCATAGCACCTAGTAGAAGTTAATGCGCTAATGCTAGCTACCCATCTGGTTTTCTGTTGAAGGGTCCAGTATCTCACTGGAGGACCTTCAGGCATACAAAGCAGAGGTGTCCTCAGCTCTGAACATTACCCTGAACAATCACACCACAGTGTTTTCTCCTGGACCACCCATGGGAGGTGCTGTGCTCATGTTCATCCTCAAGATATTGGAAGGTAAATTCCTAAGGGGAAAGGGACAGCAAGAGGTTTGCAAAGAGTGTTGCTCTAGAACAGTTGAAAAGTTAATGGGGAGAAATGGAGTTGACAAGCCAAAATGGGCCCCAAAGCAGCAGTGCGACCATGCTATGCAGCAGGATGATGAAGTGGCTCATTCTTACAGTGGGTCAGCATCATTATAGCTGCTGCAAAGGCCAAAGGATACATGATTTTCCCAAGGCTTCAAAAAGAATTGAAGTCACAGCGGAAATTAGTACTTGGTTGTTTCTGTGCCCGCAGGCTGCTAAAGCATAGGGGAAACTTGATAAGAACTGGGATGGGAAAAGGAGGTTCCTTTCAAATTTTTTTTTTACAGTTCTTCAAAAAATATTGCCTTGGGTCTATTAACAAAATTATTTCATCCTGCTCTGTAGAGTATAAACTCCATGAAGCGTCACTGACGACACCCCAGGAGAAGGTGGAAACCTACCATCGCATTGCAGAGGCCCTGAAGTTTGGCAATGTGCTAAAACCCCATATTAGTGACCCAGCCTTCTCCGAAGCTCAGGTGAGCCAGTATGGTGCATAAGGGCAGCCACAGACACCCACAGCACTGGTAGCTTCTTCTAGATGGCTGCTTGACAGAGAGGGAGCAGGGAAGTCCATTTCCTGCCTTTTTTTTTTTAAACCTGCATTGTCACCAACTTATTTTACCTATGTGCTAAGCCCTCAAGCAGGCTACCTATTGCCCAGACTATCCTGCCAGCACAATGCTACAGTACCAAGCGATGCTCTGACACCCTCCTGCTTTGCAGCCATGGAAGGAAAGAAACTATTTAGAACTGCTAGTCAAGAGCAATGCTGCTCAGTTGGCCAAGGCAGAGGCAGGATTAGGCCATTTGCTTTGTCTGCAATTTCTGTTCCGCTGTAGGCTGGTGCTCACTTGCCTGATAAAGGATGTGCCAATGCTGAGGTGCCTCAGTACTGACCTTGTTTCATTTTCTGTGATGAGAGTGGCCTGGGGATTCAGGCTGGGGCTGAACACTGCCAATGCTCTGCCAATGCAGGTCCCCAAGGTCTGACTATTGGGGCTGAATCCCCCAGGCTTCCTTGTGCCCAAAGAAAGACGTGCCCAAAGAAAGACATGCCTGTGCTTTAGTGACACAAGCTCAGTGTCCTTGCTGTGATTGCAGGTGACTGTGGGCACTATGCTGTCTGACAAGATTGCTGAGCTTGCCAGAAGCCGAATAGATGACCATGGTGACCATCCACTCAACCATTACAACTTGTTGGAGTCCATCTACAACCACAGATACAAAAGCAAGGGCACAAGCCACATCTCTGTGCTTGCTGCAGATGGCAGTGCCGTGTCCGCCACCAGCACCATCAACTACCCGTGAGTAGCAAAGGGCTTGATAATTGAGTCACATAGGCCATGTATCAGGTTCACAGGGTACCTGCAAGAGCTGTTTACCAGAAATGCAAAACCCTTGGGCTTCACAGATTTAGGCATTCTCTTACTCATGAATGCCTTTTTCATGTGACAGCAAAGGCCTTTGAGCATCAGCCCAAAGGAACATCACAATTCACGAACATGTAACAACTTGCTGAGCTCTGCTGAGTTTCTGTGAGTTGGGCAAATCCTCACTTCCACTACTAACAGGGAGCTTATCTCTGGCTCCAGCACAGCAGCACAAACAGCTTTTGGACACCGTGGCTGGGGCAGTTGCAGGCTGGGAGGAGACAGAGGTAAACCACAGGGTGCCATGTTCAGTTAATGTCATCCACAACAGGAGAGGACTGGTCACTGAAAGGCTACTTCTTTCCCCGCTGCAGGTTTGGCTCCTTTGTGTATTCTAACCAAACCGGGATCATTTTAAATAATGAACTCGCTGATTTCTGCATAGCAAACAGAAGCATTAAACCAGGTGAGCATTCTCACCCTCAAAATAAAACACAAGGCCAGGAGGTGGATATGCAGGCCATGTACAACGGGGAAGGGACTATCTGTAAACTGCAGGTACTCTTTCCTTTCCTAGGTCTGGATGAGAGCAAATTTGTTTCAGACTAACAGAGGATAAAGCCCTGTAATGTGTCTTGTCTACTCACATATGGCCTTGCATGGAAACATGGGAGTTTTGGTTTCTGGCCAGGGAAATCAGAGATTAAAAAAAAAAAAGCTGAAGCTGATCATTGATTGATGGAGAGGGGAGGGAGGAAGTGAAGAAAATACTGCTAAGACAAGCTTGCTGATTTTTTAGGCTCATCTATGAAAAAGTATATAGTTGCATGCACAATCAAATCAGTAATGCCATAGGCTTACACTGAGTTCTGTAACACAGCACTGTTGATGCAGAGACATTGCTTTGTGAAATCAGTTATCCCTGATGCAATCTCCCTTGGGTCTGCTGTGAGAGAGGACATCAGTACTGCAGTGGCAGGATTGCTGCTAATAGTTCCTTGGCTGGGCTGAATGAGCTGCAGCAAGTCCTGAATGCTTGTAGCATGCCCTGCACCAAGAGATGCTTCCTATTTAGCCTCTGCCATAAAGGTCCAGTTTCTTGCGAGATGGGGTCTCAGCACAAAGCAGCTAGTTTTTGAGAAGACTTGAGCTTCTTGAGGAATGAGCAGCAGCTTGGTTTTCCATGGGGAATGCAAGAAAAGTGAGGTAGATAAACTTGTGTGTCCGTTAACAGTCACATGGGAGGAACAGTACTCTCTGCCTCTGCTCTAGGAGAGAAGCCTCCCTCGGCAATGGTGCCTTCCATTCTCATCTCCAAGACAGGAGACATGCTGGTGATTGGAGGAGCAGGCGGGGCCTGGATTATCAGTGCTACTGCTATGGTGAGTGAATGCCTTCCACTGAGCAAGGGGAGCGCACGCTGTCCTGAACAAAAGGAATTACTTGCTGCTGCTAGTACTGCTATGTGGAAGGCAGCAGTGAAGAGGGCCTGCTGCAGACTCAGTCTATCCTCACCTTCTTGCCTCTAGCATTTCTGTGGGAAGTGCCAGCTGCCTCTCTCAATTGTTTTTTGAAAGCGAAGAAGTTAGAATAATCAAATAGCAAGTTAAGGAAATTATTAGGAAGAGAGGTATTGCCCAAAACTTTGGGGCCCCCAAAATAAACTGATAAGTTACGTGACGGAAACAACAAGAAAAACAGAAAACCACAACCACACATATACACAGAGTAACAAATCTTAACGAAACAGAGCTTGCCAAAGCATGAAGCCTAACAAACATCTTGTTCAGCAGTCAAGAAATAAAAACAGATAAGGCCACAAGAGGAAAAAGAGGACTTTTTTTTTTTCATCTTTCTTCAATCAGAGAGAAACGTGGGAACGAGTCCATGCTAGGACCTGATCTAAAAACAGCAAGAACAAGTGTCAATAGAAAGATATAAGATCGATCAGTAGCTATTGAATTTAAGGACACCACTTTGGCTCAGGGAAAGCTTTCTGGGAAGTATCATTATGTGCTCACCCTGTTCTTATATTTGCCCTGAGCATCTGGTGTTAGTCACCGTGAAGACAGGAGACTAGGCTAGTAGGACTTCTGGTCTGACTCAGCGTAGCCTCTCTTACAGTCCAAGTTTGCACCATCCTGCAGACAGGATTTACAGTAGAACTGGTCTGGCTTAACACCAGTGCAGAGGATGGCAGCATGTGACCCAAGTTCTTTATTATTCAATATCTCCAGTCAGTCAGTGTGGGATTTGTTTCACTGCAGGCGATTATAAACAAGCTGTGGTTCGGCTATGACTTGGAACATGCCATTTCAGCTCCCATCATGCATACTGAAGGCGACAATATCCTGTTTGAGGAACATTTCAGTGAGGTGAGTGGCCTCGCTTGGATCTTCTTGTCTTCTCCTTTTGGTGAGAAGGAGATTGCTTCTGTAACTCTCCTGAATAATCTGTATTTTGCTTCTAGCTAACCTCCTTCTTGCTTAAATCTCACTTTCTCAACCTGACCCCATATACACATCCTTCATTTTCACACCTGGCAATGATAAGACCTCAGGCCCCTGCCCGATTCACTCCATTTCCTCTTCTCTCCCCCCCTACAGGAGGTTAGGAGCGGCCTGCTGGGAAGAGGACATAAAGAAAAGAAAGTTAAATTTGCAATGAATGTTGTGCAGGGAATTTCCAAGGAAGGAAAATGCATCTCTGCTTACTCTGATAAAAGGAAGCTGGGGAAGTCAGCTGGATATTAGCATGAAATGCCATCACAACTCACAAAACCACAGAGATAACTAGATTCAGAACATGCTTTGGCTTGGACATGCCAATGTTGCCTGTTCCCATCAGGATGCCTGCTAGAGTTTGGGCAAAATTTGTGATTACACCTAATTCCAGTAGACTGCAAGTCACCCTCAGGCAATACAGGTCAACCAGCCTTGTTTAGAGCTACACCCTCCATTACTTATGTGATATATGGAAAAACATGTTTCTTGAGCACATCAGCTATTTAGAATAAGAGAATACAAAGTGGGAAAGGAAAATTGGTCCAAAACCCGCTGGGAACACTGTGAAATGACCGAGCTGTATCTT
>NW_009196952.1:0-49078 GCF_000690835.1 Fulmarus glacialis | reverse complement strand
CTGGAAAGTCTCAGTTAAGAGTAGAATTGGTTTCTTTCAGGCTGTTGCCGCAATAATCTTCTTATTACTGGGGCTCAGCAATGTGAAATAAGTAACTATTTTGGTTATGAGGATTGCAATAAGTGTCTATAGGGTCAGGATTTTAAAATCTTAAGCATCCAGGCTTAGAGGGTGCGTTTGGAAAGGGAGGAGAGCAAAACTCCACACTCCCCCTCTTGGTTTTCCCATCGAAAGAAGCCCTACTTTTCTCAAAGGTGGCAGATGAAATCAGTGCATCATAGCACAAGTCTGCTGCCCTACTACTCGCTGCCTTGGGGATGCAAAGGACCCCACAAGCTCAGAGTAACTGCGCCAAAGCTTCCTTCAACCCTGCACACTGGTAACTTTGAGAATAAGCCTCCCATGGGATGATGTGAATTCCCTGCTTCTGGGATAGACAGGCTTCAGCTTTGCTCCCTGAGGGCACCTCTTCCTGTGGCAAGAGGAGTCCCAATCTGTGCCAGTTCTCCCTCCTCAATGCCTGCAGAAGATAAGTCATTTGGGAAGGCAGGTGAGGATTGCAGTGGAAGAGCTGTTGTTTTTGGAAGCTTTATAACTTTCTTCAAAATGCAAAAGATACATGATCAGAAGACTTCATTTGTAGCCATGATCTCAGCCTGGCCAGGCAAACATCAGGACTGCTGAGAAATGATGCAGCGCTATCGGACATTAGCAGAATACTTTTCTCCCATAGCTTAAGGACTTGCTCCAACTTCCTATTTACCACAACTGGTCTCTAGTGTTCCCTTAAGATCACAAGGAGGAAATTGTAGGACTACTGAAGAACGACCACAGAGAGAAAACTTCTGGAGGAGAGACCTGAACTCATGCACCTGGATGCAAAAGGTCTTTTGCAGTTACTCCACAACCTTGCCCTGCTCAAAATGGCCAAGAGAATCAAACATTTAAGGAAAAAAAAAACCACAAACCCAACCTCAAAACCTCCAAAGCTCTTTTCAAATATCCAGGGGCAAGTTCCCATGATCCCAAACAACTCCATTTTCTGAAAGCTTATGAGCCATACTTCCTTATGGGCACCGACAGTATTGTGTGTGTGTTTCTGACAGTTAAGCCAAACCAGAGCAAGGCACTAGCAGAGCCCACCCCTTTGCATGTTAGTTCTTACCTCACACACAGCCCATGGTATCCCTAGTACACAAACAAATAAAATCCCTCTGTAAACACCATAACAAGTATTTGAGCACACACTATTAAAAAACCAAACCAAAACAAGGCCATCCACACACACCCTTCCCAAACAAGGCCAGATAGGTTTTAAGTCTACGGTCTTACCCACGAAGTCTGTCCAATAAAGCCATCGGCTTGTTGAAATCTCAGCCTTCACTTGCATTTTAATGAAGGTCTGAGTGAAGCTGACTAGAGCCAGACATGTGTTTTCCTTCAGAAATTGTACACTAAGGACTATAATATGACCGCAGCTGTATCAGAGCTTAATGTAGAAGTATTTCTAAGTTACCAGATCATAACCGCAAGCACTTAATCATGCATCTGGAACACAAGTTACTTACGTATAGAGCCAGCTCCATGCACTGCTCCCTGCCTCCTCCTCCAAGTGGAATTTATATTAAATCCCCTAACTTAGGAAGGACTGCTGGTTTCTCCATCAAAGCTGCCTACTGAAGCCATAGGAGTGGCACAGCACCCTGTTAGATGGCATTACAGTACTGCTGAATGTGAACAGAGAAAGGGAATAGGCCTAAAGTTGGAGGCGAGGGCAGTATTTGTGTTCATTTGGAAGGGGTTACACGGGGTTTTTTTGGTAGTCATATTCAATCTACATAAGTTGCTGAAGTTTTCTGTTTTCATTAACTTCCTTACCTCAGCTGTAAGTTCCTGGGTGCATTGGTTCTAGTGTCAGAAATAACACCCCAACTGCAGAGTTGTCACAGGGGAAGCACTTATGGGCACCAGACACCATCTGCAGCTCACATTTCAGGACCAGATGGACTAATTAGACCGGATGCTGGCTTTAGCAAGATCTGTAGTTATTTCTAGCTAGCCCAACTGAGCTTAGAGTTTACAAAAAGCAACCGAGAATGGCACTGGCTGGAGACAGGGAGAGCAGTTCTTACTTCCCTATTAGGCTTCAGGGCAGCCTTCAGCAGTGCCCTGGGCCATACTCCATCATGTTTCGCCAGCAGAAAAACCAAGTAACTGAGTAACTAAGCCTCCAATTACCTTCACTTCTGACATACCTTGGGGTAAAGCACACCTCAGTAATCCAGCCTATCACCTTTCCAGTGCAGTACTATCACAGCTACTTCCCACCACGAAGACATGGGAATATTATCTGTAGTCCAGCACTCACTGCAATTTAACTGCTTTGCTACTAACATTGAAACTGAGCCAATTAAGCAGTTTTAAAACCTATCACAACTTTAATTTGCAAGACAGAAACGAATGAGAGTGCAGATCTCGCACTGCGGCAAAGACTTCCAGTCCTGTAGTCGTCACTAGCAAAACATCTGGTGAAGCTGAGGGATTGTACCTCCCTTGGCACCTCTGCTCTTGCCCTGCTGCCTCCTCACTGCTGCTGAAATTTGCTTGGGTCAAGAGCCTCCCAGTTTGGTCTCTCCCCATTCATGCTCGTGCCAACAGGAGAGCATTATTTTTGTACTTAGTCAACTTACACGGACTTTTAAAGCATCACTGTACAGAGGCTGCTCTATTTTCTAATGAAGTCTTTAAATTATATTTTTAATAAAGTGTTTTTAAATCTGTCTGGGAATTTCTCCTCTAAAACTGTTGCCTAGCCTAACACACAAGCAGTTGTTTGAGAGAGGCCTTTCATGCAGGTGTTTCCAGCAGTAACAGTTGTTCATTCTGGAGACTCAATACGCCACTGGAGAAACTGAAGAACTGTGCAGAAGCCTGCATATGCCACTTGTCTCTCACAGCTTGGTTTTGGCACTTCTCTGTAGCCCTTCCAGAGGCTGGACGGTTGCCAAAAGAAAATAGTTGTAACGTAAGACTGAAGAACAGGGGAAAGAGGTGAACCCCCCAGTTCACGATCTGGATTGCCTTTTAACAGGAGAGCTCCCTTTCAAATCAGCTGGAATTGGTCATAGCAACATGTCCTGTTCTCCATACCCTGCATTGTGTCAGGCAGCTTACACTACGACATTATGTCTGCTCATAAGCAGAGGAGGGAGGTGGTTGCATTCAAAGGGGTGGGACACGAGCAGGAAGAAGTCTTTTCTTGTAGCTGAAACATTCAAACAAGCTAAATGGCATGCCGTGTACAATCAGGAGGTTTTACAGTATGAACTATTGACTGACATTTGCCTATTGATACACAGACAACCTCAATGTAGTGTGAGTAGTGGAATGTGGTATCAAAGCAGGTGGCAGAAGCACATGCCCTATGTATAGATATGTCCAAATGAGATGTAGATAATTACAGCATGCAGAAGTATCCATAGTTTTTAAAAAAATTGTAGGATGTAAGTGCAAGTCAGCCCAGTTTAGTTTTAACAAATCAGTCCTCTGTAGTGATACTGCTAAAACAAACAAACAAATCCATTTCTGCAGAGCATCAAAAATTCAAATGCATTTACAAGAATAGTTTTCAACAGAAGTGTTTTTAGCCATGGCAAAATCTGAGCTTTCCAAGAAGGGAAGTTTTGTAACATAGGTTATAAATAGGGGAGTTTTCTGACCAGCTAGAAGAAACTCAGGAACGTAAGAAAGACTTCTGTACCACGAACTTAGAAGCAGCCCAGCAGCAGTTACTCAAACTTGTTTCAGAAAGCATGTTTGTCCAATAGTCATTTCCCAGAAAACAGTTACTCTCCAGTTTCAGAGCACAAGCTTTTTCTGTTGTAGTTCAGACTAACTATAGTGACTGTAAGGTTTCAATAAGCTTATTTTGCTATGCAGTAATTTTATTTGTTTATTTCTCAGATTGTACTTGGCCAAGAAAGAGCTCAGCTAGTCCTAAGTCCAAAGGGCCAGGTTATTTCCAACAAATAGCAGCTGATGCTGTTCCATACACAGCCTTGTATCAAAGCTTGCTAAAATGCTCTGCAAACTGGATTTAAACAGCAGCCTGCCACTGAGTGGCCTCTATCGTGGAATTACAAGTAGAAAAGTCAAAGTTTCAATTCAGCAATAAAAGGATACAGGTTTGGCCCCAAACCAATCTCGTTCTTAAAGGAACACAATGACTCTAGGTTTTTTACAATCACTGCCTTAGCTGCACCTAACACATCATCATCAATAACAGCTCAGGAAAAAGGAGCACAGAGCACATCCCAGACAACTTTTGGTAAAAGCCTCTCATTTAGTGGGAGTGATATAAGCAAATACATATGTCAAAGTCGTGACCCTTTGATTTAAGCATGATCTAGCTATCACTTTATTCCTTGAAACTCGACTCTCCTCAATTCCAGAAACTACTGGGAAAGAGAGAGTGTCTGATGCCTAAAACTTCAGCCTTTCATTTTCTCTTCAATGCATTCTGTATTTTAAGGTTCTTACAAACTGACAGGAAGTTTCAGCAAGCCACATAGATGAGTTCAGTTACTGTTACTTGTGTTTCAAGGATTTCATAAACGTCCTGAGAGCTTGACAACATCCTGGAACATTCGGTTTTGATCTTAGGCTAAATTTATCTGATGTGATATATTAGTCCATGCTGGTAGGTGAACACCAAACCCCCCCCATGCATAGGTAGAGACACTCTTAGCTGTTCCATATCAGATATGGATTTCTGAGAGGTCATTGTCTGCAGCATGCCCTTCTTTAGAGGTTTCATTTCCTCAGACTCTGGTATTTCAGGCCTGCAGTATGATGTTGTAAAAAGCAAACTGGAAAAAAGCAAGCTTGTTTTGGATATTTAAGTATTTTTTTTTTTACTCACAGCTTCATCAAAGGAGTGAACAAAAGAGAAAAATCTCTGTAGAGCTTCTTTCCCGCAGACTCTCACCATCCCTTTTGACAGTAGCAACTGTGCAGGCAAGAAAAATGTGTGACTCCATATTTATTTATTTATTTTAGTTGTGCTCAGAGTTTTACAGGTAGCATCTTCCCTTTAGACCTTCTCAACAGAAATATAAAAAAGTTTGAAGCCACTTCCCCATTTACCCACTCATCTCCAATAATCAACTGAAATGAAAAGCAGAAACATCTTTTGTTAAAAGAGAGAGTGGCGAGTTTGTGAAGCCTTATCCCAGTCTAGAGCTGGGCTTCCTGCTAAGATCCAAGTTTTCTAAGTTTGTAACTTAGAAAACCCAATCCCCAGAGTCCTGTAACTCCCATCTACTCAACAGGAAACAAATCTCTTCTCTAGCAGTGACAGGGACATTCCCAGTAGCTGACGTTGTGCAAGGGAAACACTTCCTGCAGCTTGGGTGAGCTGGACCTTCTTCAGAAACTCTGGGTACCCAATCTGTCTTCATGGGATGGAGAGGAGGCAGGGAACAAACTCTTCAAGGCAGAACAGACTCTTCAAGTAAGTACTGCATGTCCTGGTAGACATGCCTGTTTTAGCAGACTGCTGTGGCATGAGGCACTTCAGTCATGGCTGTAGAGAACTGTCCCAGCTCTGTCAATAGAACCACAGGTAAATTTGTTCTCTTTCCTGTGAGAAGTCCCTGAGTTGCAGACCTAAAGGATCTTCCCCCCAAACACACCTCAGTGTCACTAGACCACTGAAAAAAGGAGCCGAGCCATGTCAGTAGCCTGCAGGGAAGCCACCTTTCCGGGAATCGGAGGCTGCAGCCCATCCTTCATCTGTTCGGAGAATGGCCTGCACAACTGCACCACCGCTCACCCGCATGGTATCGTGTTTTCTCTTCTTTAGTTGTTCTTCTATACCCTGGAATGCAGAAGTGAATGAGGACAACAGGAGAGAGAAACCGCACATGTGCGACCTGCAGCGACCTGCATCCCCCATGACTACCCAAGCGTTGAGTGCCTGTATTAGGTAGGTCTCCTAAAACTACATGCTGTTCCTCCTCTTCCCTTTGCTTTCTGGGATGCCCTGCTTTTGAAAAGGTGGAATTGAGAAGATGTGGCATTTGTGGTGCTCAGTGGAGGCTACCAATACTATTCCTGGTCACAGAGCATTCTGCCTCAGATATTCATATACCAACAGCCAGAATTGATGGATCCTGTTTGGGAATGGGGGAAAACACAGGACTTGTAGAGAGCAGGGCATCCTCCCTGGTGCAGGCAGATATCTCAGCTATTGCCTTAATAAGAAGCTTATCAAAGGAGGATCTTCTGCATAGTTTGATGAAGAAAACTGCCTCATGTAGGAGTGTTTTCCCTAATATAGAGACATGGGATGAGATATGTACAAAGACTGTATCTGTCTCAGGGCTCTGGGATGTGTAATTCCTCAGGGTGAATGAAGCTGCCAGCTCAGGTGAGTGGTATGCAGAGCGAGGCAGATCCTGACATCAGCTCGCAGACTGACAGTGCTGCACAGAGACCTTTACTGTGAAAATATTTTCAAGTTTGTTCTCGGGTCCCTCCGTGCATCCTCCCTTGCTAGCTCTGTACCAGCACTTCAGGATTCATCAGGAGGTTGCACAATAGGTCAAGAGTTTCCTGAGGGTCACTGGATTTAGACTGCTGGATGGTTTGGGCCCTGATGTGGTTTGCTATTTTGCAAGTCCTTTGAGCCAAACAACATTGCAAGAAGATACATACCCTAAGTTTCAGATGTAGGTCACTCTTGAATGCACTAGGCCTTAAATCCATATGACTGAGACTAAAGGTACACTTTGAACAGCTTATTGTGACCCAGTACTTGACCTGTACTAGCTTTAGTACTGCTCATCTTTGGCAAAGCTTCATGATTTTCCACAAGTGCATGCCTTCCCAACACTAGGAACCCAGCACCATACAAGAAGTTCACACACATCCCAGACTCTAGCTAGACAAACCTCCTCTATTTGCTGCTCAAGCTCCGTGATATTGGGAAACAGCTGATCGTGAATTCTGGGCTCTTCCACTGCTTTCTTCACATCATAACCAAACCAGATGGAATTGATGATCGTCTATGAGAAGCAAAAAGCCTTAACGTTAGTTACCTATCTTCAAAGAGGCCTGACCCTTGTAGCAACATAGGCAGAGATGTCTGAACGATGTTCACTAGAGCACATAAAAGGCGTAATTTCTGGTTCCTGCTGCTTTCAGCGGTCCGTCTCTTGGCTAAGCGAAACTCACGTACATTGCAGCGAGTCAGGTTGTATATGCTTAGGAGGATTCCCACATAAAGAGACCATGAGTTACTAAAATTAACATAGTAAAAGGATCAGATCCTCTAGCTATTGTAGCTGGATTTATGCTGCTATGATTAAGCTAGTGCTGGCTTAGACACACAGCATTCACCTCAGCAAACATACAACTACATCTTTCCGCTACTGTGCAACTGATTTCCTTAACCCTGGCTCATCTCTACATGCTTAAATTCCAGGCTGGAGCTGCTGGCAAGTGAAAATAGCCTCAAGATCAAGGGCTTAGAAAGCTGCTTGTAGTGGTTTTTATGGAGACTTCTCCTCTACCTCAGCCAGAAAGCAAGATCCAGCCTGGTGCTCTGAACTGCTGTGTGTGCTGGCACAGGAGACAGTTTTCTCCTGCAATCACTTTTGGTCTAGCTGGGCATTTGAGTGGCTGTCACAGCAGCTCACAGAGAGCCTGCCGCCATGCCTGGCCTAAGTTCTTATTTAGCTTATCTGTGTAACTTTCATCCAAAGTTTAGGATGTTGGATGGGAATGGCTCTAAACTAGATAAAGAGACTAGTTCATGGAGATCCAGAGAACAGAAGCCAAAGCTGAACTGAAGTCATGGATCTTCCGCAAGTGGTAAGAGCAACTTGCCAAAGGAAAAGACCTGAAGTCACTGAAAGAAGTAATTTAAGAGACCCTTTGTAGCTCTGGCAGGAGTTGGCGTTGGAGGTCTGGCCCTCAGAAGGCCAGGCAGAAACCTCCCATTCAGGCTCCCGGCCCACAACGGGGAGCCACAGCCATGCTCACATCACAGGTGGAGACTTGAGCCCCTTACCCCAAACACTGCCTCTCCCCCACCTTGTTTTGCCTCAGCCTTGTCCCCATATCATCACATACCAGTGCTGTTGCTGTAGTTATTTTTGTTCCTCCAGAAGCACCAACCACCATCCTGACCTTTTTCATTTTATCCACCAAGATGGAGGGGCACATAGAGGACATCGGCTGTTTACCTGTTGGGGACACGGATGCAACAGAGGCTCAGCTTTCCACCTGCACCTTACAAACTGCCAGCTCCTGCTCCATGTCTAAACCCAGAGCCTCAGTATCCACCTTCCTGACTCAGCTCATGTGTCTTGTTCAGCCCTTGGGGATCCCACTATTCCCTGTACCCATCTCCTTCTTGTTCCTGCAATGCAAAGCTTAACCCTTGTCCTTCATGCAGAGGCTGAAGGTGCCTTCCTCCACAGTCTTGTCCCAGCTGGGGTTGTCTGTGATGCAGCTGCCTCCTGTACACCATGGGACTTCTCTTCCTGTCCCTTCACTTCCCTGTCCCTCTCCAAAGTATGGGGTACAGGAGGATAGCAGAATCCCAGCCTGCTTTAGCAGCAATGAAATGGGTCTGCAGGAAGCAGTGGTGGAGCAGGCAGGGTGCGTGGGTTAGGTACGTGAACTGGATCTATCCAAAGCTGCCCTACTGCTCCCAAGGCAGCACAGGGAGAAGGCTGGACAGTGCCATCTAACACTTTGTAGTCAGCTCCTGCTGCTGCCTCCCTTTTAAATCAGTTCAAAGAAATCTTTTGTGGCCCTAAGTAATTTCATTTGACAGATACTAAGCTCCCTGGGAAAGGATTTCTGGTTGTTGGAAGGAGGCATACACAAGAGTTTTTCTTTAGACAGCCTATCCTCCTTCAGGGTACACCAGGGGCAGCTGGTTGTGAGTTTTTGACAGGGATGCCAAGTGACTCGCTGTCCTGGTTTCGGCTGGGATAGAGTTAAATTTCTTCCTAGTGCTGTGTTTTGGATTTAGTATGAGAAGAATGTTGATAACACACTGATGTTTTTAGTTGTTGCTAAGTACCCTGCTAGTCAAGGACACTCAGCTTCCATGCTCTGGAAGAGGCTGGGAGGGTGCATAGCCAGGACAGCTGGCCCAGCTAGCCAAATGGGTATTCCATACCACGTGACATCATGCTCAGTATATGAATGGTAGGAGTGATCCAGGAAGTAGTGATCACTACTTGGTTATCAGTCAGCGCGGGTGGTAAGTAATTGCATTGTGCATCACTCATTTTGTATATTCTATCATTATCATTATTATTATTTTCCCTTTTCTGTTCTATTAGACTGTCTTTATCTCAACCCGTGAGTTTTTCTCACTTTTCCCCTTCCGATTCGCTCCCTGTCCCACTGTGTGTGTGGGGGGGGGAGCAGGGGAGTGAGTGAGCGGCTGCATGGTGTTTGGCTGCCTGCTGGGTTAAACCACGACACTCGCTTTCATCCCTGTCCTCTGCAGAAAGCCCCAGATCTGTGCCTGATCACAGACATGCTGCAGCCTACCTTGCAGACACCACAGCATTAGTATGCAAGATATAGTCAAAAGACTGAGTCAGGAAGGTAGTTTACAGCTACCTGGTGCTATGAAATTTGCTGGAGAAGGAGGGATCCCAAATCCATTGATTATGTAAGGTGAGCTGAAGTCATCCATCTCATCATTAAATATGATTCCACTCACGTTGGATCGTACATCAGAGCCAAAGCTAGACAAAACAAGTTGGCGCAGACATGTCAAAACCAGAGCAAATCCAGGAAGAGCTTCAGGTGAATTACTGCAATGTGAAACCTGGGATTTGATTGGAGTAACTCTCCACTCCCTCCTGTTGTAAAGGACATTCTGTCACCCCTTGGGGGAAAGAAGCAGTTTATACCGTGAGTACACAGCTACACAGAGGAAAGGCACCCCAGAGCCCTGCTGTATAGCTCTCCTGCAAGGACCCCAAGGGGAAAAACAGCACAGCAGCTAAGTACAACTAATTCCTCTTCCAGTTGGGCAGTACTGCACTCCATTCAGAGGCAGCATAGCTCAAAGGCTGGCACATTTGCGAATTATTGGGGTTTTGCTTAGATGTGTCAAGCTGGAGACATTTTCTATGGACAAAAAGAACCTTCACCCCCCCAACTTCACATGAAACACAGCTCTTCCTGACAGCACTCAAAGCCAAACACTGCACTTCCAGGCCAGCTGTATTAGCTTAAATTTCTTCCAGATGCCTGGGAAATCAGAGCCAGCAGCGACACCACTGCTTATGAGAAGATCCGGATGCAGTGAATATTTTCTTGGTGGGTGAACCCAACTTGAGAGAGGACACATCTTGTCCTCTGACCGACCCAACCACACAGGCCTCAGTGTTAAGAATTGACCTGCAAGCTCAGCAGGAGAAATGCCCATCAACTACCCATCACTACCCTGCTAGAGAGATGACAGTTCAGTGATGTTTTATACCAACAACAGAACCACCGCTAGGAAGATGGCAAAGGCCTACGTGGAAGTAATGTCTGAGCTCATACTATTGGTTGATGGTGCTGGTGGCGGACACAGCACTGCCATCATCAGCCACAACGGAGAGGTGGGATGTACCGGCATTATCTCCAGTGTAATATACTGGCTCATAGTAGTCAACTGGATGGGACGTGTTGTCTGTGATTTTCCTCCGGAGACTATCCGCAAAGAACTCGGACGTCATGTTTCTGATTGCCTGTCAGAGAAATCCAATGCAATTACTCAGCAGATTAAGTTTAAGAGACATGTAGTTATGAGGCTGATATCCAATACTTCAGACCACAGAAGAGTGGCAAATCCCAGCAGTGAGGCTATAGTTTTCCAGCAGGGGCTTTCCTCCTTCTTGAAAGATGGACATTGTACCAAAGAGCATTTTAAGCAGTCACAGAAGCAGCTGTTACAATGCACCCCTTTGTGTAGGAAGTTAATCAGCATCCATTATCGTAGATCTATGGAAAACTGTCCTCAACACTGCTGTAAGGTGTAGGTAAGCAGTGTTACACTTGCTTCAGAGATGAGAGAAGAGGGATCGGGTTGAGAGGACTAGACCAAGGCAAGCTCTGATCATTGCTCTGTAAGTTGCAAATTTGTGTCCATCAAGCTGGGCTGGGCTCAGATCCTGCTGCTTTTGGAGAGTCACAGAAGTAAAAGCACAAAGTATGAAGTTGGGAAAAGCAGGGTTCCTGCCTCACCCCTTCCCATCTGTTGGTCCATTTACTATAGGCACGACTGTGGTTAGAGAGCCACAAGGATGCTGGGAATGTCATCTAATGAATAAGGCTTCAAACACTATGAAAACAGGGAGGGTTAGCCCTAAATATACTCAAATGCTCCTGGTGAATTGAGGATTTTGCTTTTCCTTACAGTAGGAAGGTTTCCTCCATTTATATCCCTCACAGCTCAGCCATGAGTCACATAGGACTTCACGTTTTGATTCAGAGATATTTCAATGCCTGTCAATAGCAGGTGGCACAGAGCATCCCTGACAAAGTTTAGTGACCCAAAAACTTTAAGCCATGTTCCAGTCAACCTTGGTGTTGCAGAAAGAAAAGGCTTTTGCCAGGTACCTCTGTAGTGTTGACAAATTTTGGATCTCCCAGTAAAGTCCTCTTGGCGTAGGCAAAGCGAAAGGCCTCCACAATGCGGTGGTAAGTCAGACCTTTCTCCTCCATGGTTTTAATGCTGTCAGCAGAGAAATTATATCCTGGCAACAGAAGACAAATGATTGTGAACACAAAGGAAAGTATACGATCAATGGACTGCTAATAAACCTGTGTCGATTGGTATAATCTTGAAGCCCAGTCTCTACAGAGATGCAGTCACTGGACTGTCCTAATCTCTGCATGGAGAACACAGGAGCTCTGGTTGTTTTGAGCACTGTGGGAGTCATCAGCAGGATTTGTACTTGCAGACGTTTTCCAAAGAAGCCTCAAGTACAATTTAGTTTCCACCCATGCAGGTACCAGGGAAGTGCCCCAATCAGGAGCATATTTTTCCTCTCGCACCTGTATTTCAAGTAAGAGGGCGACATCCCTGAGTTTACAGCAGAAGAGGAATGTGTCCACATCTCTGATCCCTCCTGGGGTCTCAGACTTCTCACCTGCTGGAGGGCTATCAAGGGAGGCCTCTTGTCTTTGGAGCTCTCCCAGCTCTTGCTGCCTGTAAGGCACTGCTCAGTGGCACTCTCACCTTTCAGTATGTTGAAAATGAGGGCTAGCACTGGGCCGCTTAGGGGGGCACTAGGCGTGTAAAGGGTAAACTCCCCAAGTGTAATCTGTATGGGGTCTTCGATCACTGCTGCATTGTAGTCCCGCAGGTCATCCAATGTGACAATGCCCCCTGGAAAAGAGAAGGAAACTATAGATGTGGGTTTACGTGATCTCTAGTGGGAAGAGGAGGTAATACTCCATCACCATGCATCACAGCAAGGACAGGAGGAAACACAGACAAATCCAAAAAGGTAAAGAAAGCAAAGATGGGTGCACAGGAGATGAATTTATTCCTTGATAGATCCAGCTGAGGCTCAGATAGCCTAAGCGTGAAGTTGGGCTGATTTATGGCAGCCAAAAATCTGGTGATCCATCTTTTTTTACAAAGGACACCAGCAATGTCAGGTAACAACATCATTAAGAGTCCTGTTTACAGGAGGAGGATGCAGCTTTTGGGTGCAGATGCTTTGTACTACACCATAAGCAGAATAATTTGTATGTTCCATTGCCTTTCTTATCAGAAGGGGGAAGACAGTAATTAACTATCACAAATAAAGCCAGTAGATGACTTATTTGAGATCGACTGAAGCTAGCCAATGCTAGCTAGTAAGGATTGAATACTACCACCATCTAGTGGCATCGAGAGATTAAACAAGCTCAGAGTTACAGGACCATGTATGTAATGTTTTAGGTAGAAACTTGTTAGATTCAGGTTCTGTAAACAGCATGTATCTACTAAGCTATATCAAGAAACGCAGAGACTTGCTAGACTATATGGTACAGAAATGCACAGTATATACTATCCATTTCTGAGTTTCAAATGCATCCATTAAAGTGCTAATGGCTTCTCTTGGGTGTCCTGTTGCCACAGATCTCAGAGGTGGCATTTCAGGCAGCAGGCTTGACCCGCTTCCAAGGCTTCTGCAGGTCACCAGCTCCTCCCTGGATGCTGAGCTGCAGCAGTCAGGTCATTCATGCTGTTTTGGACAGATGTCCTGTTTCTCACCTACACTGCGGATGTCATCGATGATCTGTTTTGCCAGGCTTCCTGTGTAAAAGGCATCTGCTCCTTCACTGGCTATAGTCTCGTATGTGTTGGCTAGTTTAGGCATCTTGATGATATCGCCCTCATGCAGGATTTTCCCTCCTCTGCAGAACACTTCGCTAACAGAGAAAGGAGATTGAGAAGATCAGATCTGAAACACAAGTTCAAAACTATGTGTACCTGTACCAGCTGACACAGTATTTGAGTGTTCATGCTAGAGGCGTCTTGGAGAGAAGAGAAACTGCCTGAGCCATGCCCCAGGGGTCCTGATACCTTGCACTGGGACATAAAAGTGAACAGTGGTTTCTGACCTGGGATTCCACATTGCTCAGAATTTGCTCAATGAAGCCTGCAGGAGGGAATGTCGATCTTTCTCACCAAGGCAGGCCACCCTCCCTACCTGCCCAAAGGGCCAACAACTGCCGCAAGATGCCCAGGAGAGGCCATAGTCCTTGAACTCAAGCAGTTCTGTTCAGAGCACAGACTATGAAGGCTCAAAGCTTCCAGTGAGTCCAGGAGAATGCGTTTTAATCCCTGTTTGTCAGAGCACTTTGAGGTAGACAGTTTCCTCTCTAGCTCCCTCATCATGGATCATGAATGTGCTGCTGTGGACCTGCCAGATGGAAGTACAGGAGATAGTCCCAGGCTATACATCTCAATTGGATTGGAAACAAACCTGCAGCTGGCAGAGATTTTAAGGAAAAGAGAGGATTAAGCATGATCTCCAGTAGGGCTGGACATAGACACCAAGGATTTGACTGTAAGAGGAAATGGAGGAGCATTTTAAACCCTTCATGTTCATAATCATTGTCAGAAATGGATGGTCAGAGACATTACTCGAGGAAGGCTGACTGCAGAGTAAGAGATGACCCAAATTCCCACTGCCTGACAGCAGATGAGACATTCAAGGAGACTCTGCAATTGCCTCAAATGCAAGTAAGATTAGCTTAGTGCACTTACAGCATGAGGAAAAGCTGGGGATTCAGAAAATACATTGCCATCTGACAGATTTATCCCAGCATGTACTCTAATTCCACCTTTGCTCAGACAAATGGACTTTAAGAGCAGAATTTATCTCCCTTTAAAGGTCAGGACTGAACATTCCTAAAATTGGCCACATGATTTAGCACCTTCAGGTAGCTGGAATAACATCAGCAGGTACAGTGAGTACAGTCACTAGAGGGGAGGCACACTGCTCATAGATGCTACGTTACACAAACACAGAGACTTTTCAGCTAGGATGCAGTTACCCCAAATTTCTATGCACAGAACAGCAACTGCTCTACCTACCACAGTGAGACTGCTCTACCTACCACAGTGAGGGATTGCTTTCAATTGACTCCTCTCTTGATTTGATCGCTGCTGCAAGGCCTTTCCCAATAGGGAATCCTTCTCTTGCCAACTTGATGCTGGGTAGAAACAGGTCTTTCCATGCCAGTTTGCCATGACGTTTGTGAGCCAGTTCATACCCACGGATTTCTCCTGGGACAGCGATGGACAGACCTCCTGGAGCAGATAAGGAACATGTTAGTCTTCCACAGCAAGAAAAGAAAGCTATTAATGGAGTAGGAGGTAGAGCAGGCTTCTATGTCAGCCCTGTTTTTAGGCAGGGATTACATATACTATGACCAGCTCAGCTTATGCATACGATGCTAACAGAATTATTCTGTCTGACATTTATGCCAACATGTTTCTGTTGAAACACCTCTATCCTCCTGCTGGTAACTCAAGTTTTTGGGTCATTTCCCATCAGTAGACTCTGTACCAGAGAAAAGCTGCTTAGAACACAGAAGCTATCATAGCTGCCTGCAGTTTCCAATCCTTCAGAGGAGAACACACTACGGTCACAGAGGACACAGACTGTGTACATACTTAAGCCAAAAATTTTGTTGCAGCATTGTAACTGCAACTGCAATAGATTGATTACTACATTGCACAGTGATGCAGCAGTTTGCTTCAATCCTGTTTTTATTGGCGTCTCCCAGAAGTTCAACACACTTCTCAAGCCCTCTCCAAGGTGCTGTTCCTCCTTGGTTACAGGAGTGACCATGAAGAGAACTAGTTAGTTTATTAGAAAATACTTCCCTGAAAGGAAATTACTTCTTCTCTGGAGCCCCTGAACCATTAGTTGTAGCCACCACAAAAGGTATTTAGGGAGGACACTTGAACGGACAAGAACTAAGTCGATCCACAACAGATATGGAACAAGTCATAGTCAGGGCTTTGGATTCACCTGCATTTTCATGAAGTGAAAAGCAGAAAGCACTGAGGTGACTGACTAGTTTGAAGGACATTATTTTTAGCTTCCTTGTCAGGACAGAGTTTGCAGATTGTGTATAGTTGAGGACATTTCTAGGTAAGAAATCCTGCAGATATGCAAGAACCTAACCATAAGAAATGTTCTTAATTCAGACATGTTAGTAGCAGCTAATGTTGGAGCTATGTGGTCCCCCCAAAGCAGTGAAACAGCCTTTGCCATACCTTTCAGAGAGAGCTGTGTGTTGTTCCCAAACATGTCCTCCGATGCTCTTTTTGGAGCCACCTCTCTTGCATTAATGATTTCCACTTTTCCTTTAATGACAGAGCAAGGAAGATGATGTTTAGCTCTGGACTCAACACACAGGCATGGTTTCTGCTGAAGAAGTCTGATCAATGTAAGCCAGTTTCTTGGCAATTATTTTGAGGACAGCATGTTTCCCCAGAGGCTGAGAGAGTCAGTCTTTTACCTTCACTCAGGTAGGATAAATGACCTGCTTTAGATAAACAGTTCTCAAACTGTTCCAGATGTGTATGGCCCTGTCCCTTACCTGTGCTGCTGTAGATGGTAAAGAAGAGGCCCCCTCCAATGCCCATGCTGTGAGCATTCATGAGTCCTACACAAAGCAGAGCTGCAATCGCAGCATCCACTGCTGATCCACCTTGCTGAAGGATGTCCCTGTGCAGCAGAAGAGAAGGCATCGTATGGTGACATGTTACAGTGTCTCAGCTACATGTGAGCAGTGGAGTCATCTCGTCAGAGCAGTTATGACAGATTCTCTAATGCATATTTGTCTGCACCCAGTGTATAGGTTCTTCGGGAGCTTCTGTCACCTTAGAGAATACATCCTAATGGTCTAGGTGCAGACCAGATCAGCCCTCATTAGAGACACATACAAACTAGCTTGAAAACACCGAGATGTGTCAAAGTACATTTGGGGACAGGCATCCCAGACACATTCATTACACATGAGAAATGACAACTCTCTGAGAAGCCTGAAACCTGCAGCACTTGCATGTAGAACTGGAGGACAGCTTGATAAATGGTTTTTTAAAGGAGCTTGAAAAGCATCTCTCATTCTCATTGTCCATGCGTCTAGGGAATCTTTGCCTGCTATGTTGTCTTTGATCAACTGCAGTAACATTCGTCAGGCATGGTAAAAGCCCAGGTTTTATTATGGCCTCCTCTTTCTATAGGGAGATTGGAGATTTTCTGTGCTGGGCAACTGCCAGTCTTGCACCTGGACATCAGGGAAACAACAGTTTTGTCTTGCGCAAGAGCTGTCAGAGCTAACAAGAGTCACAGCACAATTAGCGGGTACCTTCCAATTATTGAGCACTGCCCCGCGTCTGTAGCCACAGCCGCCCTCTTATAAGTGTGTGTGTCCCCTGAGTCAGAGCGCAGCCCGAAGAAGAGTCCCAGGAACAAGATGAGCCCCAGCAGGGCTGCAGTCAGGACTCCAGTCACCACATAGCGCTTCTTCATCTTCCTGTGGGAAGAGACAGGATCGTCAACCTTGCTGCTTCTGGGGCACATGGGAACTAGGGAGCAGATGATCAGGCACATCTACCTTCTTTCATATCCACTGTTTCCCCCTCTACGCCCAGCAGCCGACAGCTCTGCACATGGAAGGGCAGTTTGGGAAGGAGTGGCCAGCGGAGGCGTGAGCCCAATTCTGGCCTTGACAGTTACATCAGGGTGATGTTCTGTTTTGAAGTAAAGTAGAATATCAAGAGGGGAGGGGATGTTCAAGATGTCCTGCTACTGTTACCTTTCAGTGGCAATAGGACAACTGATTGCTCTTTGTGACTTTAGGCTCTGAGGATTTTAGATGCTCAGCAAGCATTTAAGTTACTCCTCTGCTTGGAAGAACAGGGGCCTAGTGTCAGACTGGATTTGATCTAGTTCCCAAAACAAGTCAGCAATACCAATCAGAGACTTTTTACCAGATTCCCCCCTCCAACACACACTGGCAAGCTCTTTGCCTCCTTTGTAATGTGATGGAGTCAAGGACTGCATCCTGCCGACACCCTGGAGGCAGGCTGGCTTTGCCAGTGAGCAGCCATCTGTGTTGGCCTCTTCCTCCCTACTTCATAGCCACACAGTGAGTGAGACGACTTCCCATCTTTCCAGCCTTTGCTTTTTAGCAGGTTTCCATGAGTTCTGAGCTGTGGGCAGTGAACAGCTTCCTCCTCCCCTGAACCTCTCACAGAAAGGGTCTCCCAAATATTTCCTCACTCAGATTTACATCAAAACCTTTTCTATGGACACTGCTGGTACCATTTCTCTATGCCCCTGCCTCCTCTGTGCAGAACAACTGTTCTAACAACTCCAAAACTTTTACCAACTTTCCCTTTACCCATTACTGCCATTGTATTTGCAGAGTGGTCTACTTCAGTGAGCACCTCAGGGACTCCTGGAAGCCCCTTGGTAACAGCTCTGAACTGTTGCAGTACCAGCAATGAAAAGGCCCCAAATCAGCAACTATCACTTGGGTAAGAACCTGTCTTATAGCAGGTAGGTAACCTTGTACACCAAAAAAGCAGCAGATTCATAGGCGAGAAGGGAAATCCAAGGAGCAGAACATAAGTGGTGTTAGTCTTAGTGTTATGACTCACATAATCTTCAGAGGAAAAATTTAAAAAGAAATTTAACTTCATATAATCTACTTTTAAATACCATGTCTGTGAAGGAGTCTCTGTCCAGAAAGTTGTCAATGACCAGTGCAAAACACATCCTAGTCATTAGCAAGCAACGTTGGCCAAAGTTATTTGGCACACCCCAGTGTGAGCACAGCACCCCCTCCTGTTCAGGGCCCTTGGCCAGAGCACCTTTCCAATGAGCCTGCCACCTCTAGAGGGCAATGGCCAGTGCTCACGTCTCCATGTTTGCCAGTCCTGCACACAGCTGCTCTTGGGGTGCACAGAGTTATGGTTCATCTGTGAGTGAGCATAGGACACCAAGGAGCTCTCTAGCAAGCATATTCCAGATACACACCAGGATGAGTCAAGAGCTATCGAGGGAATGGAGACTCACTGCCACCTTGTTGGCACTGACAGTTCATGAAATACAGCTTGAACAGCTACTCTTTGACCCATTTCCTTTCCCATTACAGGATTGTTCTAGCAAAAAAGACCTAAATTCATCATATTGCCTTCAGGGACCAACTTCCCCCTGTATAGTGCAGCTTTGGGTTTTCACCGTGACTACTGTACTTGCGCAATAGCCAAGATGCCCTTTACCTTACCAACGCATCTGCCACCCTAAGAGACAAGCCAATCCATGGCATTGTGAGTGAAGAGTGGATCCACTAACCCCACCCTCTGTGGATGTTCAACAGCCCAAAGTAGAGCAAACTCCAGCAGTCACAGCAGCACTTGGTGCCTTGCAGCAGCAGCACACGCAGGATTAGGGAGAAGTGAGTGTGCCAGCACTGAGCTAACTAGAGGAAACAGGCCAGGCGAGCCAAACCAAAACTTTTCTCAGAGGGAGGTGATTAACAAGCACTGCCCCCTCAACCTCACCCCCACTCCTGTTATTTAAATTAGGAGATACACATTTGCTATCCAAGCCCTGTATTTAGGGCTTTATGTGAGTCTCAGTCTGAGCATTAAAGATGTCCATCTCCAAGTAAAGCAGCTCAAACCAGGGTGTAAATCTACTCTATGTGCTGTTCTGTAAACAAATGTCAACCGAGGGCAGTAAAAGGTAAATGGATGAAATCTCTTTCCAGGTTCTAGAACTTGATTTACACTCAACTACTTTTAAAAGAGACCAGTGGCGTGTTTGCAGAGCAATGACTGTGCAGGGAAACAGAGAAGCCATTATGTCCCCAACAATAGCTCACACACAGCCTCAGAGTTTAAAGACAGTTTTGTTTGTTGGCAGAGAGAGTTCAGCTTCAGCACTGGCAGTCTCCTCCAGGCTTCACAAGAAATGCCATGGGATCTTTTATCTGCGCCCCAGCTAGGCAGAAGGTACTTTGTTTCATCTGAAGGCTGCTCTATGCTGGGCTGTCCTGCAAGCCTGGGGTGACTTAAGCCCCGTAGCTGGAGTGTTAACCCACAGGCTCCTGGCTGGGGCTGTGCAGTTCTCCACAACTGCTTGCCTCACTGCTGCGCTCCTGTAAAGATTTACTGCCTTGTCAGGCAAGTTATTCTGAGAGCAGAAGAGGAGAAGAGGAAACCTCAGATGGTACCTCTGCTCTCATCTTTCACCTCCTCTCTGGATTCGGATGACACTCGTGAGCATCTCCTAGACCCATAAGAGCTCCACGCTGAGTGCCCAGCTGCCCCGTGGGTGCATAGACCTTGAAAAGGGTCCTCCAGCCCACTTCATATGCCTCAGGTGCAGCTCCCAGCCCACCGCCAGCCCCCCGGTGTGAGGATAAGACATGCATCACTGGGGGCAAGGAACAAGCATGCAGACTGCCGTGAAGAAGAGATACTGATTACTGGGCACTGCTCCTGCACTGCATTGTGGTACCACCTTGCCCTCTGGGCTGGGCCTCTAGGACCCAAGTGGGGCCAGAAAAAGTGAATGCTCTTAATACTGCCAGCTCAACTCTCATAAGCTCCTTAACCTATTTCAGGCCTGACCCTACAGGAAAGCATCTCTTGCACAGTCCTTACTGCCTTCCTAACTGTGGCACAGCAGAGAGCTGAACAGGCATTTTGTTTGCCATACAGCAATCGGGAGGTGGATCAGGAGCCTGTAGATATCCCATTCTCTAACCCACCTCTCCATACTTGCCCTGTGCCTTGGGTAGGTGCATTGCAGGAACAGCTGAGTTTTTGCACCAATGGTCTTTTTAAGCCTCGGCTCTGAAGTCAAATCCCTACTATGATTTATTGTTGGGAGTGGACCAGCAGCTGCGGGCCGCCACCTGAGCCACCTCCCCAACTATTGTCTGCTGAGGCTGGCTTTAACCTCCAGATCTCTGCCAAATCCAGCTGTTTGGAAGCTTGGCTAGCACTTCAGCTTGGCAGCAGCAATAGGTCTCCAGGAGAGAGGGGCTATAAAACCATTAAAAGCAATATGATTATTTCTCACTGTTACAAAGATCCAACAGCCAGTCCTAGCCATGGAATTTAAAATGTAGCCTGACAGCCTGTCTTAATTTATATTAGAAGAGAGGGAGGATCAGCAAGTAGCAGAGTTATGCTTGTACGAGCAACCCCATTGAGCTGTATTCAGATGTGTCACAACATTCACAACTTTATTTAAACATGACACTGTTTTTGAATTAAAAGAACCCCAGTGCAACAGGCTAGCTAGTATCAGGCAGGGGATACAGGGTCTGACATCTCTGCCAAGACGGCTGGGGCGTGCTGTAGAGATGAGGAACCTGCCATGGTCAGGAAAAGCGCCAGAACTGAAAGAGGAGAAAGAGGAGATGTACCAGCCAGAAAGCAGGGGAGAGAGAACAGTGGGATACCACAGGATGACAAAGGAGTCCAGGTATGGTCAGGCCTTGTTCTTGAATGAAGTAGTGAAGAAAGCATCCACTGACAACGCCTAAAACTTTAACCACAAACTTTAACCAAACCAGCTTCTGCTTTAAACCCATCTTGCAACAGCAGCATACCCACTCCCAAGAGTTCCTTGTACTCCCGCCCCCAGCCCAGTAGCCAATACTTGGCCATTAGCTTTGAGACATCCGTCCTCATTTTCCCCAGGCAGCACATGTTATGCAAGGATAGACTGGACATTTTGAATCTTGTCACAGGAATAGGCTATGCTCTTCTGATAGAACTCAAAGTCTAATCCATATCAATAACATTGCCATATTTAAATAATTAACAACAAGCAGTTGAAATAATGTTTTCACACTCTACTGTTGTGTAGAGTGAACTGTCAGTGACTTTTGAGTGAGAATGCATGTGAAGTGAACAACCGTAAGATTGCCACAGGACCCCCAGGAGTATAAGCCAACAGAGGCCTCAAAAGAGTTGAACCAGGTTGATAACAGAGGCCCAAAGGCTGTTCACACAAACATCCTGTCACTGATCCAGCATTATGTGACAACCTAACTAAGGTGCCTGCACTAAGGTGCCTGATCACACAGGTGGAGCCATCTCTAAAGTGTGTGTAAGACTGTAAGACAGCTACTTGCACTGACACCATAATTCAGCATCGGGTATGCAGAATTGATCACTCTGACATCCTGTCTTGCTATAGGTGTAAGTACTGTTTGACAGGACAGGCTACTTATTCCCAAGGGCTGTTCCCAGCATCCTGCCAGGAGGTCAGGCCATATTCAGAGGTGAAGAAGGAGTTATATCCATCCCTGTGCTAATGGCTGGTGGTGGGGTCCCTGTCAACCACCAAGCTGGTGCTGGTTCCCCATGCCATTATCTCCTTGCTTTCCTTTCTCACTGGGAGCTCACTGAGAGGTAGTGTAATGAAAAAAGCACTAGGAGTCTGTGCACACACCCGATTAGCCAGAAGACAGTTTAAATCCTCAGGTATAACTGTGCTAACCATGCATTCCCTCAGTTGTCAGTAAGGACAACGACCAGCTACTTCTGCTTTCATCTGCAGGAATATCCAGGGTCATCGGCCTGAGCAGCTAATTAGCTGGGGTTATCTGCTCCAAGAGGTCTTGCACTGAAGAAAATTAGGACAAAACCAATACAGAAAGTACACTGGGACTGTCCATGGCCATTTCTGGTGAGTTCAGCTGTTCCTTCCACTTCCAAAGGGAGAAAAGTTTCCAAGATTTTTTTGCTGTTCCGAGTTATCCATTTTGTACTTTGCTCATATACCTGTTTTCTAGCAGTTCTGTAAGATTTAGTATGACTCTGGCTAAGTAAGTACGGTTTTTTCCCCTTTCCTACTAAAACTGGTTGTTATGCCTTCTAGGGCATGTTATGCCTTCTCACACACCAAATCGAAAGCTTAGGTTGCCCATTCCCCACCAACCACTCCTTCATTACACAATTGACAGTTCTTAGATTCTGGCAGACTAATGCCATAATTACCCAAAGGCCAGGGGATAAACACCTTACACAACAAGGATTGTGTAAAGATTACAAACATAGTTGTAACATCAAACCTGCTTCCTGCCTACCAGGTTAGAGCTCTCTAATTGCAATGGGGTCTTTGCATCTCACCACAAATAGTCCCAAAGTAGCAGTGGGTGAGTCGGTGCAGGCTGTACGTACCTTTACTCTTGGACTGAGCTGGAATGGTTCAGATGCAATATTTGTACCCACTAACAGCTTTGCGTTAGTCCAAATAGCAGAAAGGGCTAAATAGCCAAAAGCAGAAAACATTGTAACTTTGTTAATGATATGTTCACACCTGCTCTTCCATGGCTTTGTTAGGAGAAACGTAAACTTCCTTTTGAGCACTCTCCTTTTGAGAACAGTCCCAACAGAAAAGGGTTTGTTTCCCTGTGCCTTCTGTCCTGTACTCAGACACAAAGGTCTGGTCCCATATAAGCCTCCCCATGCAGCCTTGCCCTGCAGTAATTGCAGTAAGACATGAACTTAAGCCATTTAAGATTCTGATCTACAAGTTCGTGTGCTAAATATCTTTCCCCCTCAGGCCTTTTACTGTGACTTATAGTAGCAGTCACCAGGACACCTCTAATCAGGACTCTGGTTCTGCTACCAACGACACAGGCAGACAGAATCTCCTATCAGGTACTGATCTTCATGGTGACTAGCAGGCATTTTTTCCATGACTATTTCTTCCTTGTCCACATGATGCCTTCTAGAGACTTTAAACAAGTTATTAACAACACCTCTTGTATCTAAGGAAATCATTCCCAATTCAAGTCTTACACAGATTTCTGTAGAAAACTGTTACTCAAATATTGAAGTATCTGGAATTCAAAATGAGCAGATATTTTAAGTCTAGTCAATTCTAGGCCACAAAATGAGACAGGAGTTATGTTCTGGTATTAAGCTGGAACTTAAAACTATGAAGTTCTTGTACTTATCCATCACGAGATATTTAAGTTGAAGTCTTATGCGGTCTTCATCTCCACCAGTGATAAGGGAACTAAAGCAGAGTTCAGAAAAGCCCAAAGAGGCTTCCCAATTCAGATCTAGGCACTGGTCCTGCCTGGAGCAGGGGAGCAGAGCAGTCCCTGGAGAAACGCAGTAACTCCATTCAACTCAGTTAAAAGCCTTCCTTATAGCTAGCACCTCCATGTTTGTTCCTGTCCAGCTGGCCTGCGCCCTGTGTGACTTGCTGCCTCCCTCCCCTCAGATGCAGGTTAAAAGCCTTTAGCACCCTCTTGGTTTAGCCTGGCATTGAGGGCTCATGTGCATACAGATCAATTTTAAGGATCTCAGCACAGATCAGTGGTCGCTACTTATTGCTGTGATGTCAAGCCAGTGATAATCCACACTGAACGGAACTGAGCGAAAAGTCCCTGAATAAAGCAGGCTGTTCCAGCTGGTTTTCAGGTACGCTGTTTACAAAAAGAGCTATTGTAATCAAGATTTGCAACTCCTCCACAGTCATTAGGTTTTCTGAAGCCTAATGTTATGTAGAGTAAACTCCGAGTTCACTGAGAAAGAGACAATAATCTCCTCTTGAAGCAACTTTTTTCCCAAAAAAACTCGCATGTTTTCCTGCAGAAATTTTAGCGTCAGGTCCAACATATTTTATTTTGAGACACTTCAGCATAAACTATGAAGTGAAAAAAGGCAGAAAGGTGGAATAAGTGCAAAACACCCCATTTGACATGGTTTTCACAGTGTTTTCTAATTGGCAGCCTCCCAGAAACCCAGAACTGGCAAACTCAATCTCAAAATGCAAGTTATTAAAGTAAAGTTTTATAAACTCATTAAGAACATCACTATTACATTCACTCCCAATTTAAAATCCAAATGTTTCATAAAATAGTTCTATTCTCCCAACTGTTGCAAAAGATGTTTTCAGATGCTCTTCTGCCATTAAACTAGAAGTTGTTTATTAGACCTGAGCTTATTCAGACCGGTTAGTCAGGTCCTATCATTCTCTTTTGGCAAGCTTTCATGTGATCCATTAAAAAAAGTCACATTGTCCCATACTCTGTAGAATAAGAAATCCCACACAGCACTTCCAGGCCAAGGGGAAAGGCTTGACGAAGGTAATTTCTAATTCCCCCTTACCTCTTGAGAGTATTTCCAAGTCCGTCCTGTCCTTTTGCACAGATCTTTATGTACTGATATCCTTTGATTATCCTTTCTCAAGCAGTGAACCCCTTTCTAGGCACAATACATCCTTATAGCAGTAATCACTTATCTTCCCTTAAAAGCTCTCTGAAGCGTACTATACTATTTGATATTTGTACTGCGCTGCTCATGGAGATTAACCCATTGAAACTCATTACGTTTGAATTCACAGTGCCAGAGGAATGCATAAGTAATCATTGACTAGGTGAAGAGTCAAGGACCCACACCTTTTAAAATGCGTCTTTTAGCATCCACAAAGGTTGTGTGTCACCAGCAGAATCATTCTGTGTTCTTGACTTCAGTTACTACATGGTGCGAATGTGAGTTTTTCCACACCTCATCGCTAGCTCTTAAGTTTTGATTAAGCCACTGAGCAAATATGTGGTCATCTTAAGTAGAAGCGCTCCCATGTCCACGTGGTCATGTACCCTCACACCCCTCTTGCCTAACCAACTGGTTCAAAAAGAGACTGGATTTTAAGTGTGTCTGTACCTTGCAGCTTAAACACAGACACCCTGACAGATTCAGCTGTGATTGCATTTGGTGGAAATAACCTCTCTGTCAAGTGTGAGTGACCGCCTGCAATGCAAGGGCACCTGATCAGCTCACATATCTGTTCTTCAGCAATCATGGCCACACACTACCTTAAATTGTCATTGGTTTTAGTTCAGATTAATACTCCATCTGCAATGAGAGGATGCAATGCCTGTTTTGCCACCCCTGCTGCCATAGCAGCACCCTCTGGCAAGGAGGATGGCAGAGCCAGAATTTGGGATGAAAAAATCTGCCCTCCATCACTAAACCTCACTAAAGCTTTTAAGCAACAATCCTACATCTCTGCTTGGGCCAAGTCTAGAAGCACAGTTGCAGCTCAAAGGTTGCAGCTCACCTGCCATTGAACAGTGTAGCATAAACGCCAGTAGCAACCCAGAATCAAGGTGATGAGCTGCACAAACTGTCTTCAGACTCCAAGGACTCAGCTACTAAAGCTTATGCCACTGCTGCTGTCCATGGCTTGCTAGAAACTTCAGACCCAGCTTTGAACACAAGAGCTGAGTGCCCATCCAGAATGCAGCACAGGCAAATCACAGCTTGCCTGAAACTTGGGCACAGCAAGGATTCAAGCCCACATGTCCAAAGCCTGATTTTTAGCCGGCAGGCTGTCCTGCAAACGCAGGATGAAGCCAAGTCTGCCTGGATGCCAGTCAGCACTGCTAGATGCTATCTTTTGACCTACCAGAATCAGTCAAGTGGTTAATGTCTCAATTCCAAACCTGTCCAGTGCCTCTGCCCCACTCCAACCTTTGATACACTGGATCTTTACTTACTTCAGAAGGATGGTAGCTGTAGTACAATGACTCATTAACAAAGTTTGGCCTAGCTCCAAGAGTAAAAGCTTTTGAGAATATGAGCCATATTTCCTCTGCTTAAAAATACATCTTCTTTTCTGTAATAGCAACAAAATGGAGTTCTGTTTAACATTTACATTTGGTAAAATCAGTATTATAAAACATGAGCATTCCAGCCTTGAGATATTTGGAAGGGATTTAGCACGTGCCCATCTTTCAGAGAGGGCTTTCAAATACTCCTTTCAAGACATTGCATCAAGAGGGCAGGTCCCTTCAATTATATTCCTATTGTCCAAAAGATCTTGAGCAAAATTGGAAGCTTTCTGGAAAGCAGGTACTGGCACAGAAAATATTCTGCAGGCTCAGAAAGATCTGATGTATCTGCTGTTTCTACTGGCCAGCCTAAAGTACACATTCAGATTCCAGGCCATATTCAGTTAGTAACACATACTGCTCTCACCGCATCTAATTTATTGATGTGAGACCCACGATGCTCCACAGAAAAGATTGTGACAAGAGCTGTTCCAAAACAACTATCCTCTGAAAAAGTAGACAGTGTGGAAAGATATCTGCTCTCTGCCCCAAACAAACTGAACTACACTTTCAATCCGTCACACCTTTAATATTAAATGATGAATATTTTATAGGAGAATTCAAGATGCAATCTACTGAACTGAACCCTTTTCTTAATTTACTAACCCCATACGTGTGATGGTACCAGGTTTTATGCTTAATAGCAACTTTAGAACTATGAAACAATGCCCCTGAAGTAGGTCTAGGTCAGAAGAGTGTCTCCCTGTCACCACATTTGTCTTAGAGAGTACAAGGTGACAGGGAAAGGCTGCTAGCTGTAAGAAATCCCTGTTCTAAATCGTAATTATCCAACTGTCACTCTTTGCCCCCACTGCTGACAGGCAAGTTTCATAACAGTGAGACACCAAAATTAAGCAAATTCCTATATCCTTCTTCAAGGGCAATGCAGTCTCATCCGCGGCATGTTCTTACCAGCACAGAGCTGGAACAAGTTGGATGCTCCTCAGCAAGTTACTCTTTCACTTAGGCACAAACAGAGTTGAGGATGGGGGCAGAGAAAGTTATGAAACCTGCAGTTAGTGTTTCTGGTTCTGATAGGTGAATAGCTTGCTATGCACAACTACTTCATTTCAGTTGTACATAGTCTTTGGGAACTGTAAGTATCTCTGTCTAGGCATTAATCTAATAGATTGTCCTGTTATAACTCAGCCTTGCATGTTTCAAGCAGCAAAGCCACACCTCAAACAGAAATACCATGGTTAATGCAGGTGCTTTGCTGCCTTCTTAATCTCAACATCTCAACCCATTACAAAAAAAGAAAAAAGTACCTCTTGCAGGGCTTGCCCCATCTTTCCGTTTGTGATGTTCATGGCATGGTCATCTTTAACAGTCTCCAAAAATTAGCATGCACTACTACATTGAAACATGAGCAACAGAGTGAAATCTCCATTTGTTCCTTCTTGTAAAGGAGTGCATCTGTCAGTGTATGAAGCAATGCCTTCACAGCTCTTGTAATACAACTTGCAAATACTGAAAAGTATCAGGCAACCTGAAGGCACTTCTCGGTAGTTTTTCTTTTTGTTTCTTCCCCCACCCCCTATTGATTTTTTCCATAGGAATTTAATGGAGCAACACCAGCAATTACTGACACAACACAGATCATGCAACCACATCTACTATTCAGACTCCTCCTTTTCATAGCAGAACATGCAATCCAATTCCAATTATTGGAATAGAAGTTGTTACAAGATGTCCTCATTTTGCATGTTAGCTATTTTTTCCATGAGGAAGTCCTTCCCCTCTAACAGAGCAATGTTTCAATCCAATACTACCTGAATATAAGCATCAAATAGTATCTTGAGTGCCCAGTAACACAGAGATGTTAATAAGTATGTAAAGCTTCTTCCCACTAAATAACAGTTTCCTTTCTGGCCCCTTACTCCACTCTTCCATGTTTAGGGCAACCAGTGGAAGTTAAGTACCAGGTGCATGGGTAGCAGGCAGTCCTAATTTAAGCTAAACACCACATAAGAAACACCGATGCAAAAAAAAAGATCACTCCTGAAAAAGCCCTGGAAAACAAGTTACTAGGGGAGACTCTTAAGAGAAAGGGTACTTTAGGAACTGGAAAAGCTGCCTAGCATGCAATAGGTCAAATTGACCAAGAGCAGGGACACAACAGTTGACTTTCAGAGCTGAAACTAACTAAGCAGATGTTTGTCCACAGCCAAAGCACCTCCTTCCCCTCCAGTGCGAGTTGCTTCCACTGTAATGCACCTGCTCAAAGAGGAGGAACCCTCTAAACCCACATGCTCTCATTTTATGAAGTCTGGTTTCCCATAATCATCCACAGGTGCACACTCCTCCCTGGGGCAAAGGTAAGCAAAATGAAAGATAACTGGTAAATGGGGAGGTTTATTAACTTTTTCTTGCCAGTCACCTGGCCCAGTTCTGGTTATATTCTTCTACCCACACAAGTAGCTGAAGTAGTGTTACTGGGACAGTGTTGCGGTGTGACAGCTGACGAGGCTCCTTGGTGGTTGGAGGCATTGTTGATTGCTGTGCAGAAGGAACGGTGATTTACCTTCGACAAAGACCACTGGGATGAGTTTGAAGGGGGAAAGTTTTGATAAAGCCTTTTGAGGTTGAACTTTTCTTACATCAAGGATTCATGCCACTGGCATATTAATAAAATTGTTATGATCCCAATGGATTCAGATTCTTGTAAAGTGATTATAATCCTAATGATACTCCAGATACAGAAGAGATATAAATCTAAACGAGATGATGATTAGACAGTGGTATAAGATACTCAAATGGCTTATGACAGGTGTACTGGTATGTAGATTATATAGCTTAGGTTATAAGGAGGGCTTTCCTTGAAAGGTTATTTCTACATCTTGTGTCATCTTGTTCTGCCAGATAAAGAGGATATATGCATGAAAGAAGTAACAGCTTACTAGTATTATTCTGTTTTGTAAGAGCAGATTCCTGATTTTGATAATAAAGGATGTTAACCCTCATTTCCTATTTTCTGCTCAAATGACTTTCTATAACAACTCAGTACGCCAAAGTGAGCATAATGACAGTAACAAGGACCAATTCATTAAACTTTATCTCATTTCAAGTCCTATCTGACAATAAATGCAAACTTTCCACTCCTTCCTTCCAGAAAAGGGTGACTGTCCTCTGTTCAAGGTCTGTCTTCTTTTATCACTTTTCCTCAATTCATTATCTTTCTGCTACCTAGACTCAGTCTTTACTCATCAATTTTATGTCAAGCTCCACAGTTTCCAAAACCTACATCAATCTTACCATTTATTTATCAGCTTTATGAAGCCCTTTCATCTTTGCAAAGCCTTTCTGCCAGGCCACCAAAGGGACTGTGTTCGTGCAGCTAACAGACCTGCCTTTCCCCACAGCAGCCAGCAGTCAGCTCAGCAACACAGTCCCACATGGCTTCCTCTCAACCTCACCATCCTGGAATAAAAGAGAAAAGAGGGCTACTGAAGGAACAGGGGGGAAAGAAGAGGGAATAACATGGGAGAAAGAAGAAAACCTAAACTGGCAGAAGGGAAAACCAGAGGAAGAGGGAATGAAGGAGGCAGACAGGAGGACAAAAAAGACTGAAGAGTAGGAAAGGGGGAAACTAAAGGGGAAAAAACAAACGATGCCCACTCTCAAGGCTAGAGTCTTTCCTCAGTTTAGCCTGACTGCTGCAGTTGGACCTATCCTTCACAGGCACATTGAAGCTCTCAGATCACAGATGAAGTTTGGACTTTCTTGGTGCTCTGCAGAAGGGTTTATTTAATGTTATTGCCATAGCAGGTAACTATTTTATAGACTGTAGAGCATCTGGACAGGGAAAAAACAAACAGAAAACCTAGATTCCAAAATAATAAATGAACTTGAAATTGCATTCACTGAAGAGGTTTCCACAGACTTCAGCAGAACTTGGAAAAGAGCTCCATTTCCAACTGAAAAAAATTTGTAGCTACCTGCTAAATTCACCTGCTTTTGCTAAATCAAGACTCTACAGATAGATGAGTGTCTTAATTGCCATGGAGCTGGTTTGAATAACTTTGCATCTCCTGGAGCAGCCATGGTCTGACTCCTGCTTGTTGTGGACAGCTGGATCAGGAAATGCAGCCCGGGACTGGGACCTTGTGCTGGAATAGAGAGAAGAGCCCTGGTCCCGGAGAGCCAACCTTAGAAGGGCTTCAGCATAAACAAAACAGCTATATGGGGACTGAGTGGATTTTCAGTGGGGGACATTGTACCTCTTCCACTAGAGAGGTAACCAAAGCTCTTGGATTCAGCTTTAGTAATCAGCATGAGATGGAGATACCGTAGCATAAGAAACAGCCGAGAGCAGGAGTAGGTCATTGTTTTCCAAGCACACATAGGAGACAGCCGTTCTTTTTGTTCTGGTAATGACCACACAGTCTCCTGGGTGCTGTTCTGGTCCTTCATGTGTCTAAATGTTCATTCTCCTGGGCAGAATCTGTTCCTTCTCACACAAACACCGTTGCCCTTGATAGTTGCTTGCAACAGGAATTTCTTTACAAAGAATTAAATGTGGCCTGCTTGGTTTATTTTAGGACATTTATTTCTGCTTCACAGGCCAGATTCCCCATACACAACTAATCCCGACATGCGCTCTGCTGAGTGCTCTCCCTGCTCTGCCTCAGGAGCTCTGTTCTCTCCCACAGCAATGCCCTTCCGCTCTGCTTCTGGAAGACACCCCCAGCATCATCCCATTGTCCCTGCAGCTTTTCTGGCTCTGCATCTGCATCCTGGCCTTCCCCCTTGCTGCCAGGTAAGAAACCTGCCAGTGCTTGACCTCCCATCCCAACAGGGTCTGCATTTTCCAAGTTACCACTTAGAAGCACAGAATGATGTGGAAAGAAGAGGTATGCAAGATCTATGGATTTCAGCCCACTCCTTAGACGCAGCTTTCTCTGAAGAGGACTACTTGCCAGCAAGACATTGACTTAAGTAACAATTTCTCATCTTCAGGACCCCATGAAATCTGCCTTCCACTGTTTGTATAGCTCTGACTCTCTGGCAGTTTTGAGAGTCTTTCCTCCGTCAGATTGCTAGAGCACTTCTCTTATCAGCATGCCATGTCACTCACACTACATGCAAGACCAGGGTCAAATTGTGACTCAATCTTATGACCCTACATACCAACCTTTCCACAGACCTTTTCAACCCAATAAGGAGTGAAGACCAACATCAAGTTGGGTGGTAGGTAGGGTAGCTTCAAAGGGTTGGATGGGCCATGCAGAGGTGAAATAGCTTGCCCAGAGACCTGGTTGAGATCCTAGGTCACTAGACTCCCAGTTCCTTTCTCTGATCTCAGCCTCTGTCAGAAAACCCAATTCCTCTTGAAACCATCAGTTCGTGTACTGCTGACCCTATCAAGCTATAGCGTTAAGTAGCTCCCCTAAAGGGTGAATCAGCAGCTGTTCAGATTGCCTGGACAGAGACCCTGCTGCCTGTGACCTAGCCTTCATTAACTGAGAGAATCCAAAGTCAACACAGTAGATCAAGACCTGGCAATCCCTATAAAAGAGAAACACTTGCTCTTCAAACCTGAGCCTGAAGGCTTGTGAAACAAAGGTACACTTTAATAAAGCATGATTAAAGAGCTGGAAAGGTACGTAATAAAGGGAAAGAAACAACTCCTCTATTTCACACCCCAATCCAACCAAAATACGGAGATGATAAGATAAAAATCATGCTGTTTACTCACTACTTTAAAAGCTCTGTTCTCCCTGGGTGCAGTTCACCTTCTGCTAGTGACACCAAAAGAAGGCACTTCTGCCTTGCTCTCTTGCCCCTTATTCCTCAAGGGTTCCCAGAAACAGGGATTTCAAAAGCAAGATCGGTCACACAGAGCTGGGTGGCAGCAAGACTTTATATATGGGAGTGGTCAGAAAGGGAGGGTGATGTAATGAAGTCTTATCTTTGAGCAGTGAAGGCATGCCACCCTTCCCCCTCCCTGTCCCTGAAGAATTGCTGGCTCACAGGGCAAGCTGAGAACAGAGTGGTCAGGCACTTTCCATGCCATACTTTCTCACGGTAAAGGGAACAGCATAGAGGGTGGAGAGCAAGGAAAGATCAAACTTGAATGCAGACAATACTTTGATGTTGGGTAGTCCCAGGAGTGAATCCGTACTGGCAAAGTTGTTTCTTTCCTTTTCTTCATGCATCGAACAATACTCTGCCAGTTACTGGTTTTGCCCATGGCACAAGCGCTGACAGCAAGGACACCCGCTGCATTAGAGCACTGTTGCCCCCATACCCATCCTCTTAGGGAAAATCCCATTCCTGCACTCTTCGAAGTTAGCTGATGCTGGAGCACTGCCCAGCTCCATAGCCATAGGGGCTGAGAGATCTGGAGTGGAGGAGAAGGAACGTGCATCCCATAAAAGGTGGTGTCCTGGACACTGACCTGGGAAGTTCTTGAGAGGCACATCCTGCCCTTCTCCATCAGAGGAAGTCTTGTAGCCTGTGAATGGGGAGGAAATCTCTCAAGGATGTACTGTTGCTCTCCACAGGGAAAATAATTCATTTTCAACTTCCTTCATTACAGTTTTGTTGATCTTTCACTGAAGGGCTTGTTTGACCATGAAAAGCCATATCATGCATTAGGACAAGATCTGACTGACTCAGAGCTTATAAATTATTGGTCAAGTATCTCTGGAATAGCTATATAAAGAAGATGCCAAGTCTAACAGAAAATGTGTGTGTTCTCAGCTGAGGCAACTGGAAAAGGCAGGAACCATCCCAGGCTTTCACAAAGTGCAATTCATAGAGTTACTGTCACCTACCAGCAACGGCACCAAGATCTGCAGGATCACGCAACAGCTGCCAAATAAATGCCAACAGCTCATAGAATTGAAATCCCGCACCGACAGGAACCTCCATGGCTAGTTCTTAGGTTTGGGTGGCGAAGGGAGATGTGGGAATGACTCTTGCAAGCAGAGCTGCTTGTGCAATGCATAGTGAACTGGACTGGAGGACGATCTTTCTTTTTCCCCTTCTCAGGTTATTTTTCAGTCAGAGATCTCCCCTGTCCTCTTCATGTAACACTGTGCCAGCGTAAGTAAGGGAGCTATTTAAAACACTGTAAGGAGTGTTCCTGTACACCAAATCATGGTCCGAATCTCATTTACCCTAAGGAATGGGCCTGCTTTGATAGCGTCAAAGGACTCAAAAGCAGGTACGTACCTGAGTTAGATCCCCTTCTAACTGCTAGGAAGGCTGCGTAACAGATTTTTTTAGATCTAGGACAAACTAGCTTTCTCTTACATATGTAAGATTTGATCACTATATTTGCACTCCCCTGCAAATTACATAAACATAATCTCAGTAAACTACTCTCTCTTGTTCTGTTACTTTGGAGGGGGCCTGCCTTTGGAGCTGTTGGGTTCAACAGAAACATTGAATTGTTCTGATATCCTTATCCAAAGGAGAAATCTGCACCCCTGGTAGGCACGACCAGAACTGCAGCAGACCCCGTTCATCCCAAGGAAAGCTCAAGGTGCAGCATGTCTTTTACAGGATAGTTTGGAGGCAGCCTAAGCATGCTAGGTGGGTGGCAGAGTGAGCTCTAACCAAACTGTAAGCACAAGGAGGAAGAACAGACTCATAATAAGTCCCTTCCCCTATTTGTCCACTGATACTCCTGGTAAGATAGGGAGAGACACAGGGGAGGCTGTGTAAAGCTGCCTACCAAATAACAGCCTCCAGTACTCGCCACACCTACCGGAGGATCCCCAAACTCCACAACCTGTCCAGATTGCCAAATTCTGATCACCATCATCACAAAAATTTTTACTACTTAACAGCATTTTTAAGCTAGTGTCAGGGCCAGGGAGCCTTACAGGCTGACATGAGAAAAGAATTCATATCCCCACTTTAGAGACAGGGCAACAGAGACAACCTTGCTGAGGGCTTCAGAGCAGGTCAGTGCCCAGGCTGGAATAAGGAATCTTCTCCTCAGATTCCTTTAAGCATGTTGCTAGACATGCTCTCTTCCCTGTCATGTGCCCGATATATACAGTAAATCCCACTGCAGTTGGAAGTGACAAGTGCAGAGGCTGACAATGATCTAACTGCACAATGCCTGGAGCTCCATGGACTGTTGTTTTCGCTGTTTCTCATGTTTCTCCCCCATTGTAAACAGGAAATGAATAAAATATGATGGTAGCTCCATCTCCTTAAGAAAAATGACAGCAGATTCGACTGCAGCAGAGGAGCTGGGGAGAAGTTCAAAGTGTTTGCCACTTAATGGAAAACTTGCAGATTATTATAGAAAGTTGTTGGGTGACTAATTGCTGTTAAAGTCTAACCAAAGCACTAGGGCCCTAAAACCAGAGGAACAAGGACTTTTCCCAGGAAGAGCCAAGATCCACTATACAGACTTCCACAAATCTTTTTTCCATTCTGCCTAAGAATCAGTGGGACTCGGAGATGTGAGGCTCAGAAGTTATTCCTGGACATGAACGAACACTGACCTGAGGCTCAGCCCCACGGAGGTCTGTGTGTGCAGTCTGCCCAAACTTCGCCTCCGGAGAGCCGTGCTTCTCAGGAAGTCTCACAACTTCCCATCCCTTTCTCAGCAGTTTCTGCTGCAGGATCAGCTCTACTTCTCTCGGAGCAACAAATGAAACCTCTCAGCATAAAATTCAGCACATCCTGGTAAGCCAGAATCAGTCCTGGGTTCCTTTAATATGGCAAGTTTTCAACTGGACCACTTAGCAGCTCCTGCCCCATAGCAGGGTCAGGGTTGCAACCTCTCAGAGAGGGATGGGGCAAAGCAGCAGAGGCAAGAAGCAGCACAGCCATCCCCAGATCTGTTATCCCCACTTGTCAGTCTGCATCCCTAGGCCTGTTGGTGCCTGCCTCCACCACTGCACACTGAGGGGCCACTCAGCTGACATGGCAGTGGGAATCAACCCATCTCCGAGGGTGCTGCAGAAGCAAAGACCCATTGATGGCTGTTCAGGTGCTGCATGGGAAGAATTTTCACTGAGTCCCTGAGAAGGCTTTAGATAAAGTGCTACTGTGCACTGAGTGTGCAGAGGCTACGTACTTTCTGGCTACACCTCCACCAGTCTCCAGAGGGCAAACCCATCTCTGGGATGAACACCCAGAAACAAGAGTTTCATGGGCTGGGGAGCTCTGATTTACACCAGGACCCTTTTCCCTGCTGTGGGCAGGTGAGGAGGGTGCTCAGCAGCAGTACAGATAATTCATATAGCACTACACGGGAAGGTTGCATACCGTTCCAGATAGCTCATGCTGTAAGTGAGAATCTGGACTTACATCTGTTTTATTCCAATGGCTCTCAGCTGGCTCAACACTCTCTGTTTGCTCCCCAGAATTACAGCCTTGGGAAATAAATGGATTTTCCTTTCTGAACATGTCACTCCCCTGCAGGCCTGAGTACTCCCCTAGTCTCACTCCCCTAGTACTCCCTAGGCTCACAGTTAGTCCAGTTAAGACTTGGGTAATACCGTTCATCCCTGTGTGGCTATTTGCAGCCCAACAGTTTTGACCTTAAGAGGGAAATGCATGGTACAGATTTAATCTTGGTGAAAACATCCTTGAGCCATAGCCCATATGTGGGATGAACACTACTGTACAACAGGGCAGGCTCCTGTCACAGCCCATGCTTCAGCAAAGCAGTCAAGTATGTTCGTCTTCCACCAGCCCAAGGGTATACACTGAAATCACTGGATGATTCTGTGCTTTCCCAGGATGGTGGTCACAAAGTTCATACAAAAGAAGACCACAGAGACAGGAGCCTTGTCTTGAATGCCCTCAGCATCTGAGTGCACAAGCCTGGCAGGATTGATGCCTGCAGCATCTCCTCCTCTGGGCAGAGCATAACATAGGACTGTGGAAGGGATAAGTGCTTAAACACCAATAGGTGTCCTGTCCTGAGAGAGGCAACCTGCTATCAGAAGAACAAGACTCACATCTCAAGTACAGCTCCCAAAGCCCTAGATGGGAGAAAAGAGTCCCTGTCTGGTTTATCTGGCCCGCTGCCCAGCCTTCTTTAGGCTTGTTTATTTTGGTGCTGCAAAAGGCACCAGGGGTGGCCATTGCTTTTGAGATATCAGAATCACAAGCCTCTGCCTCAAAGCACTTGCAACGTATCTTGAAATTGTGAATGGGCCAGCTGGGCTGGAGGCAAAGAGGCAGAGGCTGTACCAGCATGGCTCCTGGGAAGGCCCACTTGCCATGGCTTTGGGAGGAGCATGCATGCCACAGAGGCTGGACACGCAGCACTGCACAGCGACCAAGCTTGCACATGAGCTCAGCTCCATCAGCTCTCCCCCTCCATCCCACATGGATGGGCTGTTCTGCATTTGCTCCACATCCTCTCGGTGTTGGGATGGGGCAGATGCTGGATGTTTTCCCATCTGCTGAGCCCACACCTGCTGCCATTTCCACTGCCAGTGGGAATCGCAGATCCCTTTACTGCATTTCAACCTGATCGCTGGGGAAGGCTTTGTTTGTTTTCCCAATGTGCCAGGGCTGCAATTAGCTGGCAGAGCAGGCAGCAGGCCAGTCACACCTGCATGGCACAGCACAAAGGGATATGAGTGAGCAAGCTGCTTTTAACCCCCCCTTATCAAGCTGAGACCCCTAACCACTGCTCCCAAGCAGGAAGAAATGGCAACGGATGGGAAATCAGAGGCATTTCTCTGGCTCTGCACTCTCAAAGATCAGGGTGTCTCCCACAGGTCAAGAGGGGGGGTACTACAAACATAGGCACCCCCTAAATTACGAGAGCGGCAGCAGCCAGTGCCATCAGGCACAAATGGACATTTGCAGGGGGGCAAGTGGCCTCCCCAGGTGAAGTCCCTCACCTTCCCCTGCAGACGGAGGCAAAGGGGCTCCCCACAGGCTGGGGCGATATTCCCATTCTCCTCCCTCTCCCTGATGTCAGGCACATATCCCCGACTCCAGCCCTCTGATGCCTGGGGAGACAGTATAACCATTTTCTGGTAGCTGTTGTGCCTCCGTTTCCCACCTTGTCCCCTGCACAGTTGCCTCGCAGCACTGGGAAAGAGGAACAATTTGCTGGTGAGGTCAGCCCTAGTGTGTAATGGCGTTTTGGAGGAAACAGACCTTGGGCACTCAATGGGGCTGCTCCCCTGTGAGAGCTCCCATGGCCAGAAATCAACTTTGAACTCCAGTGGGGCAGGGCAGGCCTGGGCAGAGACAGAAGACCAGATAAAAGAGACTTTTTTTTTTTTTTTAAGAGAGCAGGAAGGAGCAGGGAACAGGGGCAGAGTCCAGGGCTTGGTCCAGCTGTTCAGATCTGAGGCTACCAGAAATGCTGGCTGCTCTTGAAAGGGCTTCCTGCCTCTCCCCACGCCGCCCCAGCTGCCTCGCTGGCCTCCGCCAGAGAGATCCCACCCGCCTTGAGCTAATTTGGGCTTGTGGGGGAGAGCACAGAAACACAATGGTGACAGGAATGAAAAGCAGTGGGGAGGACGACACCCAGGAGACTCATCCTTACCAAGGAACAACATTATATCAAAGGGGAGCTGTGAAGACTGGGAAGAGCCTTTTGTAAAACCCACAACTGAGCCAAATCCTGCAGTTTTTACATGTTGGTCCCCCAGGAACCCCATCATGAAGACTGCCCCAAAGGGGGACCCCTGTGCTAGGTCAGGCCATGTGCCGGATGCGCTGCACATACAGCAGTAACACACCCACTGCACAGTCACTGTTTGCCCTGTGTGTGTGCTTTTTAATTACAGTTTTTGTTTGCAAAGCATCTCTTACAGAAAAGACAAATTGCATTACTCTCAGCTTATTAAAATCACACTCAGAGTTTCTCAACTGCTAATTACACCCAGGCAGCAGTGTCACTGTAATTAAAGCTGGGACGCATGTCTGGGGAGCCGGGAGCCCAGCTGTCGCACAACCCCTTCCCTGCACTGCTCTAACCAGGCGGGCCAGCCAGAGCCAGGCTCAGCTGCCGCAAAGAGCTCAGCCCTGCCCAGGCCTCGACCCCCTGGGATACCCAGGCACAGCTGCTGCCATGTCACAATGGAAGATGATGCACATAAGGCCAAGCACCTCCTCAGCACAGGAGAACGAGCCCCCTGCACCAAACTTCCCCAGGTTACAGTTGGGCACCAGCCTTGACTCTGCTGCATGGGCAGGGGCTGGGTGAAGGGAAACACACAGCCTTGGGGTTACAGCACTGAGGATTGGGAAGGGAAAGGGGGTTTACTCCTGTTTCTGCTGCTAAGTGATTGCAATAAATCACACTGCCTGTCTAAGCCTCCATTTCCTTGCATGTAAAACAGAGATTTTGGGCCTCCCTGTTAATTAAGGGGCTTGGGACAAACCGCAGAAAGGACTTTTGCTGGCACCCATCTCACACAAACTCTTTAAAGCCTGTGTAGACTCAGGCACACTAACAGACTTGGGAGCGAATTACATAGGGGAAGGTGTGAAGCCCTAGAGACCATGAGTCCCAAAGAGCTGAGAGACAGCAATGAAGGAGCTTACAGACCTGTGAGAAGCTGGGAGCTTGCTGGAGAACCAACCCTGCCTCTGCACCGCTTGGTCGCAGGAGAAGAGCAACTGCAGGTGTGCAAACAGCCGTGCGGGCAGCACAGTGAAACACCTGCCCTGAGCCCAGGCACCTCAGAAACAGAGCTCTCCGGAGCACAGCTGGGACCAATTAAGCTTTGGGCAAGTGGGGGCTTGACACCAGCACTGGCCTCCTGCTGCTGAGGGGATGCTTTGGAGAATACCACCTCCAGGAAGATGGAGCGCTAATTAGGGAAAGCAGATAAACACTGCATCTGTTTCAAGATGAGTTTCCTTCCCACTAAAATCCTTACAGTTCCAGTGCTCAGCAGGATACAAACACATCCTTAAATGACTTCCTGGAGCCCCAGTTTCAAAGATCAGTCCCTTCAAAAGCAATAACATGCCAAGATCAATAGCAGCCCCAGGAGAGCTCTGAGCATGACAGCTCCAAAACCACTGAGCTATCACTGCAGCCAGTTACCTATCAGATGCTAAGGGGCAATTCTACCTTTTTGCATTTGAAAAGGCTACTGAGAGTTCCTAAGCAATCAGGCTTACTTAAGTACCAAGAAAAAAATAAATTAGTAGAAAAATTTTCATTTCAGAAACAGTATACCTGCCTGGAGAGGCAAATCTGCAGAGCTTGACGGGACGCAAACCAGCAGATACAGTTCACAAGCAAAGAGGAGCAGAGCTCACAGGCTCCTGGATGTGATCCTGAGAACAAGAATATGTTCATCTGCTCCTTGAATGATTTTACAACTAACTCCCTGAAGTTGCTAATAAGTTCAGGGAAGCAGATATCAGATAATAATTTTTAATCCAATAAAAGTTACAAGCAAAGAATGAATGATCAAAATTTCATGTGGAAAAAGCTGAGTGGGGTGCCCTATGGATGCTAGAGGCAGCATGTTCAATGTATTTACTTGTGGCCCAGTAATGAAATGGCAGAAGATAACATATGGAGCTAGCAAAGGACATCAGGAAAATTTCAAAGAGCTTGTGGAAAACTTGAAAACATCTGTGAAACAGGGCAAAGAGCAGATGAAATTCAGTATAGAGGAATATGTAATGCCTGGCTGTGATAAACCAATACGAAGGATAGATATATACTGATGGGTTTAAGCTAGCAGCTCTTTTCACCACCATTAAATATCTTATACAGCTTTGTGAAAAAAATGCAGCAAGAAGGAAGCAAGACTTTGTTAGCTCCTGATTCATCCCCTCTTATTTGGAGCTTATAAACGAAACAGGGTCTGTAAAGAGGAAAAGTATTCCTTTGAAAAGGATAAAGAGGACAGAGGCACAGTTAAGAATCAAAGCTGGCAAATCAAGCTACAGCTATAAAAGCTTTTTGAAAAAATAATAACTTAGTACAAGGAACTTACCTAAGAAACGGCGTAACAAAGATTATGCACAACAACCTATAGTTATATTGAAAAAAAAGTGTTTTACGGTCTAGGGTGTTCACTTAAGTAAAGCTAACTGCAGCTCCCCTTGGAACAGCATTGAAATCTATCCAAATAGGAGAATTCCAGTCAGAGGTCAGTATTTTCGTCCCTTAAAACACATGTGCAGCATCAGAGTATGCCACGGGAATGCAATGCCTGGAAAGCAAAGGCAGGATTCCCGAGAGCTTCAAGCCTTCCTCTCCCTACCTGGAGCCTCTGGCAGCATAATATCACCCAGCCTCATCTCACCTCCAGCCTCTGAACAGAGTCACTCTCCCCGCTCCATCCACCCCACAGACACACCTGCGCGCTGCGATCCTACCTGGAGCTAAGTGGGATTTTCCATGCAGGCGGTGCGGCATCTCAGGGGTCCTCCCAGCACATCCCTGCCTGGCCCAGGGCTTGGCGCCTGGCCCAGGGAGAGGAGAGCCTCTTCTCCAGAGCAGCCGAGCTGTTCCCCTGTGGGTGAGAGGCTGGGTCAGTCCCAGTTCTTGTACTGGGCACTAGATGGCACAGATGGGAGGAAATTCAAAGGTAGCCAGCCTGCGATCTGTGGTGTTTCGGACAAGGGGGTCTTGCCAGTTGTCCAAAGGAGGCAGCTGCCATGGGGGATGCGCTGCCAGCAGCAGCATCCCACAGGCATATCCCTTCCATGGGGTGCCCCCCTTGCCATTGCCCTGCTGCATCCCCTCAGCATCCCGTCCTGTCCTATCCAGCCAAAGGGTTGCCTGTGCTGCACCAAAGCTGGATGGCCCTGCAAGGCCTGCAACCATGCCCCTGCCTCCTGGACATGACCTGCTATTCCTCACCAAGCACAGGCTCACTGCCTCAGGCACGCAAACATCTTGTTCACAGAGCAGCCCTATATTTGGCTCAAACCGCATCAAAAAGAGGGGGGGAATCCTCCCTGGGATCGACTGTCCTATTTCACTGTGAGGCTGCACCTTGGGCATCAGCCTGCAGGGTAATAAATACCACCTGAGAAGAGGGAGTGCAGGGAGAGACGCCAAGGGCCGGGTACCCCATCAGCAGTCCCTCTGGGTTCAGGATAGGTCTGGGGAATGGCAGCCCGGCACCTTTCCTTTGCCCTGTGGGATGATGGTGCAAAGGAGGGAGGCACTTGGTCACTGTTCTTAAAAGCATTTTTCACAAGGTAGCTCCTCTAAAGCAGCTCACTTTTCCATCTGGTTTTCTTCCTTTTTAGCACTGCTGCCTGCAATCACTGAGGCAGGACCTGTGCCCTGGAGCCTTCCCAACCTCATCTTCCTCAATTTCTTTAAGGCGTGGATGAAATGCCTTACAAGTGAACTGTGTGGACTGACGCGATGAGGCAAACATGGGCTAAACCACGCAAAACTGCTGTAGTAAGCACAGAAAAGGCCAAAGCATTTTTTATGGTGAGAAAAAAAGTAGGGGAAGGTGGAAGGTTGTACGCTGGCCTCTGCTGTTCTGACATTAGAAATTCACTGTACTTCAAAGATTAACACAGTTAATGCATCTGGTGAAGATCATGGGCCCTGACAGTCCGTCTGGAAAGGCTCCATCCCTAGCACTGCACAAGGGACAGTGTGAGCAGGATGGCACTGAGGTGAGCAGCAAGCTTTGTGAACAAGGCAGAAGTGGCACACATGGGTGTTATCCAAACCAAACCTGAACCTGGCAAAGCCCAAAAGAGCTTTTGTGCTGAGCAGCTCAGTGGTGCCAGGTATTAATGACACAGACAAGACTCCTCGGAAAAGCCTGTTTGCTGAAGGGAGCAGCACTGGACAGGCTACGCTGCAGCCTTCTGGAAAAGATCAAGGCAGGCAGCCCTACCCTTTCCTGTCTGTCTGCTCATGGCACTGCCCAGCAGACTGAAATGGGTCTAGGGATCACCTAAGTTCAAACCCCACAAAGTGAATCCCTGAGAGTGTCTTAGGTGAGAGACAAAACATAAATCAGATACCAGCAGTGTAAGACCCAAATTCATCAATGGTGTAAACAGGACAGTAGGTGAGTTTGGCTCAGTGGCTCTTACCTTTCAAAGGCTGGAGTGGGTGACACTGGTGACCAGGGCACAAGCTGGAGGGCAGCTCATGCAGGCTCCAGGGGGTAGCTCCAGTCCAGTGTCCAGAGGCTGGCTGAGCAGTACAGAACAGCCAGAGAAGCCCCTTCAACATTGGGCTTTCACCGACAGACTTAAGAGACCTGCTTCTGATCACCCATCTAAGTCTAAATGCTTGGTCACTGGCGTGTAACAACCTGGCTCTGAAAGCTTCCTGGGCAGAGGAGGAAATGCTTCAGAGAAGGCTTTTATGCTCCAATTGCCACTTCGAGCCCTTCTTCTTGTACTTTTCTACTACTCTTTAAGTACTTGGGTTTTTTTAGCTGAGAGATGTCTTTTTATCTTTGGATATAGATGGAGAAAAACTAGTCAAGCTGGAAAGAAATAAAAACTGTTGGTCACTTTTCCAGGCCTGCCATGAACTGTAAACAAGTTTTTAAAAGTTTTTTAAAAAGTGCTGAGGCCTTTGGAGAACATGAAAGTCTTAGTCCGTGGTGTCCTCCTTAGCAGGAGGACTTCTTAGGTGTCATCCTGATGGCTGGACTTGCTTCACTCTGCCAGAGCCAGTGATGGTGAGAGCATTGATCTTCCCATGCAGACACCACTCAAACCAGCCGCCAGCATTTTCGTGCACTGTGCCTGCTCAGATCAGACCTCCACAGTCTGGCTTTCTGGCCTCCAGCACGTGGTCCGCATACTCCCCTGGAGACCCGTGGTTGCTCTCAGCACTTTAGCACTGCTGCTAAGATGCTTAGAGCCAATGTAATCTGTGCACTTAGCGGTTTCAAACTCCAAAAGAAGCTTAGCAGCACCAGGCACTGCCTTCAGCCTCTCCTGTATGGGCTTAAGATGGTTTAATTCTTTTATGAAACTGTAACTCCAGCTCTTAACCTTAAACTGTGGAGGTCCCTTCTAAGTCAGGTTTTCTAGAAGCTCTTTAGAAATATTTTTGAGACATACAAAAAAAGGGATCCCAGAGGGACCTATGATAAGATCAAATGTTTCTGCCTCTTAAAGGCTGGAAATGTGAGAGCTCCATGGCAAGGTGCATTTTAAGTCCTTGCAGGACTTTCGTCCACAGTTTCTCCTGTCTTAGATCAACCTCTCAAATGGTCTAATGTACAGTAATGCCTGGAGAGATCCCAGGGCCTTCCCCTACACCTCCCATCAGCTTTGTGAAAGCATCAGCAGGCAAGCAGCCACCGCTGTGCCCCAAAGGCAGGTGGCTGAACAGCAAAGCAGCCCCCTGGGACCACAGACTGCCCCTGGAGGTGCCACTTCCCGGCATTTGCTTCATTAACTGCATTTGCTCTGCTTTTTTTTTTACTTTACTGCCCCCCTTTACAGGCTGATCAAAAGCACAAGGTGTTTAATGGGGACCTTGTGCTGTTGCCTCAAAAGCCTCCTGCCGGTCCCAGTGACTCTCCCTTCCCTTTCCGTAGGGCTTCTTGTGGGTCTGCCAGGGGAAAGCAGAGAGCTGGGGAGGACAGAAAAGGGTCTGGAAAGCACGTGCAGGGCCAGGCGGCAATGGAGATTTTTTGAAAGAGTGGGGAAGTGCAAGCCTGGAGCAGAATGAGAGAAGAGTCAAGGCTTCCCACCACCTCCCTCTGAAAGCTCACACAGGGCTGGAAGAGATACACCGGAGGTGTGTGATACACTTCCTGAGCGGGACAGGACAGGACAGGAAGGGTAAGGCCTCCTGGCTGGCCCCAATGCTTCCAGAGCTGTGACGGGCGTCTCTGGTGGTGCTCTCAGAGCTGCTTGCTCTGCCTTTCTGCCAGGCACTATAGCCGCTGCAACAGTTCAGCACAAGACTGTGTGTCCAAACCTCACAGTATCCAGCTTCACAGACCGGCTTAATTTAATCAAGGTAAAATTCATCTAAATGAAATGGGTGCAGTATGCTCCCAGAATGGAGGTAACAGAAATCCTCCATGTACTTCAGATAGATACTTAATTAATTCATCAGTAAAGTAGTGGAAGCTCAGAATTCTCCTGTGCTAAGAAGTCAAGATAATGCCATGCGTCACTGGAGAGGACTGGTGACCTTCCCTGTGCTTGCAGCAATGTTGTCCAATTTAACTGTGATCACAAGATCACAAGTTGTTAAGATTCTCTATGCAGGCAATATACAGGCCAACAAATCTGCTTTTATGGGCCTGCTAGAACTTGATTAATTTGCCCAATAATGAGCAGACCAGTGTCCATAATTACTTAGTAGAACTCTGTTGTTTCTGAAACCCACCACTGCACAGATGCATGCCTCAGACCCAGGACACCTCATGGGACCAAGGGACCTCATGGGCTGCAAAGAGAGCCTCAGCTGCAAGAAGCAAAAGGCTTAAGACCTAATTAATATTACATGGGATATTGCTACCATTTCTCCATCAATTGCAGAGTCTCAGCAGTGCCTGTCTGCGTGCAATTGCTACTGCCAGCACTGATGTTGCGGGAACTCTCTAAGACCACAGTCCAACTGATGCTGCGTTCATTTTTTATCTCCCCACCTCCATGTACTCTGTACAACCATTAAGAGGATTTCTTCCCTGAAACTGTGTTGTCATGAACAGGCGGACCTTCTCCAAGTCTGTGCTGCTTTGTTCAGTCAAGAATTTACAGGTGTTTGGGCTGTGAAGCTCCCCACATACATTTCCCCTCGGACAGATCATGGATAAACAGCAAGTGCATTTGCCTCCAGATATAACGGAATTAAACCTGGGGCCTGGACTAGCTCTTTGCATGTATTTCTCTAGGGCTACAGCTCCCTTCCCTGCAGGAGGCTTGGCTTTGAGGGATCTGCCAACGAGCTCAGAGCCACGAGAAGTAACAACTTGGAAGCTCAGACAAGCTGGTTTGCAGGCAAACAAAAGCTGAAGCTGTGAAAGTGTGAGGCAGTCAATGCAGTGTCTGGCAACACAGCCTCACCACCGCCTTAATCCTTCTTCTTAAATGCTAAATTAATCAATTACATTTCCAGCCCAGCAACAACAGTCAAAAATGTAACCTTCATCATATACAAGGCAAGCATAATTAGGATTGTCATTCAAATCCAGCTTGACCAGCATACAAATCAGAACAGCCTCAGTGAGTGTGCGGGTGCATGAGTGCATGTGTGCGCATGCGTGTGTGTGCCTGGTTCCTCCCAGGCAGGGGCAATTGGAATTGCAGTCACACCTTGAGCACCACAGGGTATTTCAAAGGAAAGGGCTGTGGCACAAGCTCTGGTTGCAGCGATCCAGCTCTGCAGTCTCTGCAGGGAATGCTATGGCGCTGAGCACTACCCAAACAGGGCAGAGGCACATTATACAGTGCAAACTCAAGGCAACCCTCCGGTTGTGTCAGGGTGGAAGCCACAACCTTCTCAGCCATAGCACATGAGCTCTATCTCCCAGCCTAGCGTTGCATACATGACAGACCCTTATAGGGATAAGACGATACAAAAATGAGAGGCCTTGGCAACCTCTGGCCATGGTGCCAGTGTGAATTCACAAGGGGTGAGCAATCATAAGTACTATAGTACAAGTACTATCCCTTCCCCAGTCCACTGATGGGCAAACAGAGTCACGGGGGCTAAGCATGCTGTGCAATGGCAAGAGCAAGCCAGGAGTGTTCAATGAAAGCATCAACCCAAGGCTCAAAAGCAATTAAAAAAGCAAAGTGTGTGCTAGGAGACAGAGCAAAACCGTAAACCTCACTGTGCTATCAGGTAGCTCCAGGGTGCATCTGCATCCCTATGGCTGTTGTGCCAGTTAGCTAGAGGGTACAGCAGGACTAGGGGAGGGGCAGGGAGCTAATTAAGGATGATCTAAGGTCTGAAATGGCTTCTGAACGAAACCAAGACTCTTGAGCCTGGGGAACAGAAACCTGCGAGGGGACATAGCAGAGGTTTATCATTTGAGAGTGGCTTAGAGAAAATGAATAGGGAATGACTGCCTGCTGCCTCTTCCAATATTTAAGCTACAAAGCATCAAATGAAAACAGTAAGTGACAGATTCAGAACAAAGTAAATATTTCTTCACACAACACACAGTATTTCTTCACTGCCATAAGATGCTATGGTATGGATGCCCAAAATTTGCTCAGGCTCAAAAAAGGTTTAGGAAAAATCCATAAAGGACTATTAAATGCAGAGATCCCCACCTCAGGAAATTCCTGAACTACAGATGGCTGATGGTGAGGAGGGTATTCAGGAACATACCAACCTGCACACCCTGTTCTTATGCTCCTTGCTAGGCATCCTCTGTCAACCACTGCTAATTCAGGATCCTGGGGGCAAGAGACCTGCCCTCTGATGCTCTTCTCTTCCTGGCACTGGCCTGAGCTCTCCTTACTTGCCCCAAAGGCCAGGGGCTGGGATCGTTCCCATTACTGGACACTGGGATGACAACAAGGAGATGTGCTTACAGCACAGAATTTGAGTGAATAGCAAGAGGATCTCTGCTTTCTATTCTTCCCATTTCTCATCTTAGGAGAGATTTTTGGGAAAACTCTAACTCAGCCATCCTGCAACCAGCTAGTTGCAGTTGGCAGAACCATATACACCTGTGTTCAGGTTAGAAGTAAGTTAAGTAACCTTCTGAGAGGTGCTAATATCCACTGGGGTGGGGTGGAGGAATCCTCTTTCCAAGCCTCAAAACCACAGCTTGTGTTGCTGTGAGAGACCCTGTAGTCCCCACTCTGTCCTACCCAACAAACTCATGAGCTGATCTATCTCCCTGTAGAGTTTTCAGGTGTCCTTGCCATCACAGCAAAGAGGAAAGGGAAGGTGAGGACACTCCTGTAGATTGGTATCCCCTAAGTCTTGCATCCTCACCTACTGGCTCAGTCTCTCCTAGGGCTGCACAGGACCAGAGGATGCAGACTCTGACAGAGTCTACTCTTCCCAAGCAAACTCCTGCCTCCTCCCCATATATGCAGCTAATCTTGTTGACCATCTTAGCTATAGAAATACACCCACTCGCTCTCATGTGCCCTTTGAAAGTGCACACACTGATAGGACAGGATTACCTCTTCATCTACAAAGAGCTGCCAGCCAGCCATTCTCCTTCAGTAAAACCAAGTGGAGCACTGGGATGTTTCTCATTAGCTCCTACTATTCATGGTATTGTAGTGTTTCCAGTTTTAAAGCACACAGATGAGAGAGACAGCTGAACTGCTCCCACAACTGTTTATTTGTTAAGAGGATTTGATCTGTGGCGGGATATTTTCAAGTCACACACAGAGGAGAAGGTATCCTGGTAACAGTGCCATCCTCTGAGCCGCTTGCTTGCCCTGGTTCTCCCACCACCTTGGAACAATGCACACGGTCTCATCCCTGCCTAAGTGTAAACTGCAGATTATGTTTCATCTCCTGACTCTCAGAGATAAGGTATGAGACAATTGAGCCATACAAAGCCATTCTGCTATTAAACTGATCCTTTGGTTACAAACCCTGCTATTGCTGCTTCTCCTTTCAGCAGAACTCACAGAACAGAGCAGGCAGAAGCACAGATCTAAGGCAGCCTATCCAGTTGCCAGATGGCGGGGAAAGGCCACCACGCAATCCTCCATTGACACTTTTACCCAACACTCCAGCCAGGCAGTTTTTGTCCTTCCCTTTGCTCCCAGTGACACTCCTGCAGCCATAATGCTGCACCCCATACAAGTGATTTTCTCTTGACCCAGCCTCTTTCAAAGCTCTCTGACCAGATCTTGAAGTCCTTACTCAGCATCTACTCCCTCCAAATGGGATTAGCCTGAGTCAGGCTCAGCAATATTTCAGGATCTGTCGATGCTAATTTCTCTCTTGTAGGTGCTTAGCTAGAGCAGGGAGGGGAATAACAGGAACATGGACAGTCAGGGCTTTTGTCTGATCAAACATTGAGTAAAACTCTGAGAAGGGCTGTCTGAATTTGGCCTATCATGGTTAGAGACCCCTGTAAATACTGTGACAAAATTGATGCATTGGCCAAGCTGCTTTAGAATCCAGTCCCATTTTGTCCCTGTCTCTTCAAGCCAGACTCGGGTCACCCATAGAGTATTTGAAAGAGGCTGCAATGATGCAGAGCACCCACAGCTCCACCCCCATTCATGGCTCCGAGGAACGCTGAGAAGGAAAATGAACCTTGCTGGCTCTGTACAGCAAAGAGCCATGGCCATCCCCATTCCCCCAAAGTGAGGACCCAAAGGCCACAAGAACAGATTCTTTTGCGGATGCATCGGATGATACTTGTCTAATGGATGCACAAGGCAGTGGGAACCCCAGGCTGTTCCTATAGCTGTGTGCCCTCACATTACAGCTACCAGACACTCCTGCTCTCTGTGCAGGACTTGCAGTCCATCATGGGCACCTGGGCTCAGGGTGGTGATAGTCCTGAACAGAAGTAAGCCCATGGCCCCAGCCCCAGAAAGCGGAAGGTCAGGCTGAGCCACTGGTTATACTGGGAGCATGACACAGCTGACTGCAAAATCTCAGTGGGTGGAGATGGGATCCAGGCTTTGTTTTTTACTATCCTGTTGGATGGCAGTGATTTTGTCTGAGGAAAAGCATGTGCTAAACTTGCTGTGCACTGCTGGGGGAGGGAGGGACGCATACGAGGAAAACACTTCTACCCACAGCAGGTAAGGAATGGTGCCAGCATCGTACTATCAGCTGCAGACAACATGTGATGGGCAAAATTCCTGCCACTTTCTAGATTTGTCAAAACACCTCCTCTGGGTCCAACAGTAGACTGATAGAAAACACAGCCCACAAAAGCAGTCCCAGCCAAATGGCGTGTTTTGAACCACTGTTAATCTTGACAACCTTTTGCAGTGTTCAAAGAGTTTGCCCAGGAAAAAAAAGCTCCCCAAAATGCCTGGATGCAAGGAGCGGTCCTGGCAG